>NC_046666.1:112192047-112203266 GCF_010883055.1 Belonocnema kinseyi | reverse complement strand
AGCTATCTAAGGATGGTACTATAGAACGCCACCTCAAGGTAGGCCTAGTGGCGCCATCTCTTGGTCAGGCCGGAAACTTATCAATCCACCCTCGTAAATCAGTCATTTTTTCAATATTTTTACCTGAAAATTCAACATGTAAATCTCGAAATATAGCTCTTTAAGCAAAAAGAAAAGGTAATAGTGCAGCTCCGAAAAAAGGTATTTATTTGGGAATCTGAATTGGGCCATCTCATGACTTTCAACAACATAAGAGGCTTACTTAAAAAAATGGTTACATTTTCAAACAAAGTGATGAATCTTTTAAATAAAACAGTAAACATTTAATTAGAACAGTTAGCTTTTTAACCAGAAATATGAATTTTTACCTGAAGATGGCTTTATTAACTAAAATTAAGGAGTATGCAACTGTGTCAATTTTCAACAAAAAGGGCGAATATCTAACTGAAATACTTGATTCTTTAATCAAAAAAATATTTTTTAGACAAAAATATCAAATTCCAAAGGAAAAGATAAATATCTACCAAAACAAAAAATCAATTTTTAACAAACTACGTGAATTTTCAGCGAAATAGTCGACTTCTAAATTAAAAAAGACCAGTTTACATACAAATTGTTTCAATTTGAACTAGAAATGAGTAATTTTCAACTAAAAATGGAACAATTAATTTTCAGTTAAATGAATTAATTATTAACAAAAATTATAAATTTCTATCTAAATTGAAGAATCTTCAACTGGTAAGGTTGTGTTTTATACCAAAAAGATGAATTTTCTATTAAAAAAGACGAATTTTCTACAAAGTGAAAATGAATTTTAAATTAGTGCGATGAATCTTTAACCAAAAAAATTTATTTTTAACAAATTTTTTTAGCTTTTAACCAGTCAGTTGAATCATTTTTAATGAAAAACAGATGAATTCGTAACAAACAATGTAAAAAATGTACATTATAATTCAGAAATACTTCTTCTTTGGAATAATACTTCTACTCTAAAAACTACTTGAAGTACTTTCTTTACCTAACATTTAGAAGAGGGAACTTTCAAATTGTGACAAATTCTGACTTGGTAGACGGATTTTTTGAAATTCCTTTATTCTAAATTTTTTTTTAATTCATTAAAAAATTCCCGTTCCATGCTGTATTGTTGTTGCTCGTATAAAGAAAGGCTGAAACGTCAAGTAAAACAAATTCATTTAAATCAGGTGGATTCAGAACCGCAAACCTTTCCAGAACAGCTTCATCACTAGGCGTTTAAGCTTAGTAGCAAGGCCTGGCCGTTAAATCCGCCATGTATACACAAAGAAGAGTTCATGGATTTTCAAAAAATAAATAAAATAAAACAACCAACATTTTGTATAGATTAAGTTTGGTTCTTTAATGGAACATAGCTCAAAGGAATCGAAAGAACAAGTAATAAATAAGTAATAAAAAGAAAACAAAGTTCAAAAAAGAGTAATTACATTTGGTTAATGCAAAATTTGACTTTGAGCGACCACTTAATTTCGACACAATACAACCCCACCATTTAAAAAAAGAAGACGTTTGATTAATATGACAATAATTTGCCCATCGAGCAAATGCTGATAATCTCTTCCAAGTCAAAGACTGGTAAGTTTGACATTTAAAAAAAATAAAATACAGCCTTTCATTTCAAAGAGTCACAACAGAATGTCGGTCAGTCGTCCGAGCACATTCTTGGTAGGTCCCACTGTTTGCTCGGGGAGCCCTGCACGTGTGCGGGAGATCGGAACTGACCAATCTGCCGCTGCTCTGCCTTAGCCCTTAACATGGGGTCCAGGAACTAATTCCAAGCCCGAATTCACCGGCACCCACGGGAAACTGCCAGATCTCCGGTACTCCCTCTTCTGCCGGAAGAGAAAGCGTTTCCCAGTTGTCCAGCTGTATAAAAAAGAGAAAAGAGAAAAACGTCAAATTAGAACCGTGCTAACCAACATTGTCAGCAACCAACCCCTACAGCGAGAAGACAACACAAAAGCCTTAATCATTACATAAATTTTAAGATAAATAGGGTTTAAGTTCCTTAGTGTGGCAAGTATATGGAATCAAATTGCCCCTACTGTCAGTAAGTTCGAAGACATTGCGCGAAAGGACTCTCGCGATAGTATAAATTTCTACTTCGTATTCTGGAATTAAGGACGCGGTAATTCCTCTTTGTTTCGAGGACATGGTCTGATCTCGTAGAAGGATTTTGTCGCCTACTTGATATGTGCGCGGCCTAGTTCGCAGGTTATAGTATTTTGGCTGTTTGTCATGAGCCAAATCTAAATGCAGTTTCATCAGGTCGTGTAGCGTGTCGAGTTTTTTAATTCGCTCCGTCCCGGTGTCAACTTTCCCGGGGGCAAAAATCGGTAACTCTTCAGGCTTGACTTGGTCATGTAATGTACCCGATAGCATAGGGTTACGGCCGAAGTTAAGAAAGGCTGGTGTTGTTTTTAAAGACGTATGATATGCGGTGTTATACGCGAAACAAAAATCATTTAAATAAATATTCTACTTAAGCTGCGTATCTTTAATACAAGAAAGCAACATAGTCTTCAAAACCCTATTAACCCTTTCGACCGGATTAGATTTCGGGTGATATCTAGGCGTTTTGCTTCTACGGATGTTATTTTTCGCACACAGATCGTCAACTATTTTATTGCAGAATTCTGTACCATTGTCTGTAAACAGAAACCGTGGGGATCCCCAACGACTTAATATTGAGTCAGGGAAAGATTTAACTATTGAAGGACCCGTTGCGCTTCTAAGCAGAATGATTTCAATTCACTTAGTGAAGAAATCCTGGAACACGAGTATGTAACTGTGTTGGGATGAGGAGGGGGTATAAGGCCCCATAATGTCTGCTCCAACCATGTACCAAGATTGTTTAACTACTCGGTGTCTTATTTCGCCCGGTATCTTTGCCTGTTCTACTTTAAATTTCTGACAAGTATCACAGAATTTAACGTATTTTACAACGTCATGATAGAAACCTGTTCAATAGTATGACGTGGCGATTTTGTGATAGGTTTTTTCTACTCCTAAATGTCCAGATTGCGGACTGCCATGGCCTTCTCTCAGAACCTTATCTCGCTGTTCTCTGGGTAGGACAATTTTCCACGCATTTAAATCTGAGAAAATGGAGTCTATCAGATCACAAGCTCTGTGGTGATACAAGAGTCCATTCTCGATTTTCCACTTGGGAAAAGCGTTTGGAGACCGCTTTACATCACCGAATCGTTTAAGACACTAGGTATCAATGGCAGCCAACATGGCAGCTAATTGCTTAATTTCATCATGGTTCTGAGTCATCCTGGAAAGAAAATCGGGTACTAAGTTTAATGCACCTTTCCGGTACTGCACCTCGAGATCGTATTCCAATAGACTCAAAGACCAGTGGGCTAACCTGCCTGTAGGTTCCTTGAGAGACTGGAGCCACTTAAGACAGCTGTGGTCGGTTAGCACAGTAAAGTGAAACCCCTCCAGATATTCTCTGAACTTACGGATAAGCAATAACGTGTTCAGCATAATCATACGTCTGAGTCAATACAGCTTCCAAACTAGTAGAGCTAGCATATATTTATACGATAAATGGGTGAGCAAAGTCTGGGCAAGACAACACTGGCACTTGAGTAAGCGCATTTTTAATAGCCTGAAAGGCTGCTTCTTGCTCCTCATGCCAAACCCACGGGCATTTTTTTTAGTAACCGAGTAAGGGGCTCGGAGATCGTGGCTGGATATGGTATGAACCTCCGATACCAAGATGCGGAACCCAAGAATCTCCGGAGTTGTTTAATATTCCTTGGAGCTGGGTATTTAACAACTGAAGCCAATTTTTCCGGATCGATCTTAACTCCTTGGTTATTGACTAAATAAACCAGATAACGAATTTCGCTTCAAAAGAATAAACATTTCTCCAGATTAATCGTCAGGCCCGCGGCAGTCACTCTTCCTATCACCTCAGTAAGCCATTTAATGTGCTCCTCAAATGTTCTGCTGACCATTATTATATCGTCAAGATAAGCAAAGGCGCGAGGTTCCAATTCCGGGCCTAATATGCGATCAATAAGTCATTGAAAGATCGCGGGCGAATTGGTCAGACCGAAAGGCATGCGCGTATATTGAAAATGGCCACGTCCTGGCACAGAAAAGGCAATGATTTCCTTACTCTTTTCCTCTAAGGGTATTTGATGAAATGCTAACTTAAAGTCAAGCGTGGAAATATAATTCGCTTCTGACAGCCGGTCCAATATGTTAGACATAGGAGGTAATGGATAAGCATCTTTCTTCGAACACTTATTGACAGCTCTGTAATCTACGCAGGGTCTGTAAGTACTATCAGGTTTTCTGACCATTACTGGCGGTGAGGCCCATAGACTATTTGAAGGTTCAACCAAACCTTCCTCCAACAGATTATCTAAGATCTTGTGGATCTCATTCAGAACCGCGGGGGACCGACGGTAACCCTTTTGTTAAATAGGTAAGTGTTCATCTACGTCTATTTTGTGTTCGGGGAGTGTCGTTTTCCCTAGCCCATTTCGCTCGGGTGCCTTTTAGGCAACGAAATTCCTAACAATCTCAATCTGTTCCTTGGTTAGTTCCTGAATTTCGGCGCAATCGGCGTAACTCGATGGCGTAGAAAATAGGTCTATCACCGCTACATGTCGTCAGGTATCATCGTATACCATATTTAATGTATTGGTGCTACCATCTACTATTAATTTAAACATCTTAATATCATCCATACCTAAGACACACTGGTATTTAAAATCAGGTATAGTTTTAAACACGACTAGTTTTTCAACGGTGTCGAGTCTAGCAGGATCGATTACTCGCATTAGTACAGAGTCCTTAGTTCCATTAGGATACATCATCGCTTTTATCCGCGACGGTTTGATTTTAATGCCTAATTTTAGGACTTCCTCTATTCCAAGGTTACCCAGAATTGACTTTTTAGAGCCACAATCCACCAAAGCATCTAATACTATGTCTCCAATTAATAATTTAACAAAATAACGTTCTCCTATTTCGGTGAATTCTAATGCATCACACTCATCTTCCGAATCCGAATCGGCATTTGCAAGAACTAATTTGGATGCAATCGGTTTACCGAGAGCCCCTCCACCCAAAGGGGATTGGGAGAAAGAAAGTGTAGGGCAAGAAGAGCTGGCCTGTGGTAAGCTAACAGGGAGGCCTATATTCTATGGGAGGGTCTCAGTATTGACCTCTAATGCTGAGCACTTTCCGCGGCCGCAGGTAAAACAATAAACAGCCTTGTCCTTACTGCTATTAAAATGATAATGATTGTGGGGTCCTGCTTTTCCGTGGGCTAGTCAATTACGGCAGATTTGCTTTAAAGGGGCGGAAGGCGGATCCGTTGAAGATGAACTTATAGCATCGACTGGTTCCGACTGTTCTAATTTTTCCGTATTTTGGGGTTTATTCTTATTTTTCCGTTTTTCCCTTTTTTTTAAATTTTGTACTGCCGAATCTTTATTTAAGGGTTTGGATGTGATTATAATTTCATTAGAAGAGGGTTCCTTAGCGGCGCATGAGATGTTATTATTTTTAATATTTTCTATTGCCGCTGTATTTGATTTAATACCTTTACCTTTAATAGGTCGGTAGGCAAATTCTGGAAGAAAGGAGCATTCAGGGGCGGGGGGTGGTCTGTAGTCTTTAAGCGTGGCCTATTCCGCCTCCCAATCCTTACCTAAATGGGCCAATTCCTCGAAATTTTCGACGTCCTGACGTTTGATATGTTTTTTATAATCGGGGCGCAAACCGCGATGAACATTATCTAATTGCTCTTGCCTCGAACCGGGATAGTGCAGTTTATTATAAAGACCAACTAAACAAGTGAGATAATCTTCCATTTTCTCTTCAGGGTCTTGAGTTCGTGTCCTAATCTGTTCCCGAATTTTATGGTCTAAATTATCGCCGGTAAAACGATCTCTAAAATCGGCCTGAAATTCTAACCAACTGTTCCAGGTCTTTCCTTCCGCAATTAAATTGCGGTACCATAACCTAGTTAATCCCGTTAATAATAGGGGTAGTGCACTAATAACTTCGGCATCTGTCACCGGCGAAAAAATCCTATTTTCTGATATATTTTTTAATAAATATCTTCCGAACTAGAAGAGGAAGAACTGTCAAAATTAATGTTCCACTGGCGAATTATTTTACTTATATCTCAATTTGTGTTGAGGCTATGAAAATGCCTAGAATTTTAAGGTAGACTATTATTTGCTTGTACTAGGGTTGGATGAGTTACAAAGGTTGGTGTACCTTCTACCGGTGGAAGGGTGTCGAAGTTAACTGGCCCTTGAAAATTATTATTCATAGGAGTAGGTGGTAATCCGCTACCAGGTAAGCGTGTGGAATTCCAAATATCATTCGGGATATATGTTGATTTTTCCTACGGTACATTTTGGATTCTTTCGAATTGATTAACCGGAATGCGACACTGACTTTTGTGAAAATGTGAGAAACCAGGCGGTGGTTGACTTAAGTCAATTACTGGAGAAACAAAAATCGGATTAGCCGAATTATAATTGAAACTGCGTGTTACAGGCGAAGGTATCTCTAGACTGACAGAAGAATTCTGAAATGCAATACCGATGCCAGTATTGGCCATAGTGGTTATGGTAGACGCGGTAGTCGCGGTAATTGGTAATCCTATTGGGAAGATTAAATTAGGATGACTAGCCCGGGTTACACGGGCATCTGTGAACGTAGGTGTCAATAAACCGGAAGGGTTACTTCCGTTCAATGTATCCGGTTGCATTGTCAGCGCGTGAACCGTGACCGAGCTACCACAGCTGATATCGCACTCCCGACCTATTCTTTTTAAGGTTTTTAAAAGCTTAAAGGGAAAATCACTCGCGGTCGCGACTTACCTACCCGGCACAAGCTAAATGCTTATGGTCCATAAGGTCTTTTAATTTCTTTTATAACGCTTTAGCGCTCTCTGAAAATAAATGCACAAACAGACAAAACGTCAAGTAAAATAAAATCATTCAACTCAGGCGGATTCGGAACCGCAAACCTTTCCAGGACAGCTTCATCACGAGGCGTTTAAGCTTCGTAGCAACGCCTGGCGGTTAGATCCGCCACGTTTAGTCAAAGAAGGGTTCATGGAATTTTAAAAAATAAATAAAATAAAACAACCATCATTTTGTATTAATTAAGTTTGGTTCTTCAATGGAACATAGCTCAAAGGAATCGAATGAACAAGTAACAAATAAATAATAAAAAGAAAACAAAATTCTAAAAAGAGCAGCCTTTTGTCTTAAACATTCACAACAGAATGCCGGTCAGTCGTCCGAGCACCTTATTGGTAGGTCCCGCTATTTGCTCGGGGAGCCTTGCGCATGCGCGGGAGATCAGAACTGACCAATCTGCCGCGCTTTTCGTTCTTTCAAGCCCTTGGCTTACAACGGCAATTTCAAATTCTAATTCAATAAAGGATTATCTAATGAAATCGCGGACTTAGAATATTTGACCGCATATAAAAAGAAATATAATTTTAAATTCAAATAATTAGGGAAAAAATGAATATCATTCGTAATATTTCCTCTCATGGTCGGTCGTTGATCCGTAGAATATCCTTTCGTGAGCCCGCCAAAACAGCTGATGCCTCACGTGACGTCACCCAGAGAGCGGTATAAGTCGATGACCCCTAGCGAGGTAAATTGACGTACAAGGTGGATGTTTCGATCTAATACGTCAGACTACTACTTAAGAAAAAATGAAATTCTTGTGTCAGAAGAAAATTCTCAAATAATTAAATGTGACCCAGTCAGAATCGCTCAGAGCATTGGAACTGGTGTTTCAACAATTATTTAGGTTTAATTTTCGATTCTGGTGTGATCGATCGAGAGGAAATTGGAGCGTAAAATGTTACCGTGTTAAAATGCATAAAATTCCCTCTGCCAAGGGACATTATATTTCTTTAACGAAGCTCCCTAGCCGTGTAGAAATAGCCTGGTTGACCCGACCAGAAGAAGGTTTCTGGCCAGAATCTGACCGGGTCAAATCGGGCAAAAAATGGTGCATAATAATTGTATCATAACCTTAAAAACATCTAAAGAAATATCCACAAACGACTGCCGTAAGTGGGTCGTTTGTGCATATCTGACAGGTAAAAGACCAATTTTTTGTGCTTTAGGTCTTTTTTTATTAACTTCTTTTTTATTTTGAAACATATAGTTTCCCAGTAAAATTATACTTATTTTTTTGTGATACGATTTTTGCTTATTTTTAATGTAGCTATGTATTATCTTGAATAACCAAAAAACGTAATAAGAAGAGAAATAACTTTTTCCGAACGAGGTTTTGAATTACGTTCTCATGCTTGCACGTAATAATGATTCGGCGACTTCCGGATTCTTTAATGCTAAATACGCAGTTACACTTCAGTTGACGCCAGGTCATCCGTTAAGAAATATATTAAATTTCAAAAAATTGTATCCAATTTTCTGAAGCAAGCGGATTATTTATAAAGGTAAGTGAGTTATTTTGTTAATAAGTAAGCATTATTAATATTCTTCAACGTTAATGTTAAATCAATTTTCCAAACGGGTTTCATAGGTTAGGATGTCACGTGAAACTTACTTTATTTATTTTATATTTTAATTTTATGAAATTTATTTTATCTCTTGTAAAAAAACCTATGCAAACTAAATTACGCTTAAGGTAAATTTGTTATGAAATTTAAATTTAATTTCTTACAATGCAATTTCTTACAGAAACTTAGAGGATCATAACCTATATTTTAGTACTTACATTGAATCAATGTTTGTAGTTAATATATTTATTATTATGAATGCAGTTCTGAAATTGAAATTCCAACATCTTTTTACAGGTGGAAATAAGTGCTGACAAAGATTCTTATCTCTGCCAGTTGGTAGAATATGTTCGCTGTGGTAAAAAGGCTCCAGTAATATGCGATCGAGGACATCAGTCAAAAACCGGTCGGATTCCGACCTGGTTACCCTATTTGTATCCGGGATCCGATCGGGTAACCCGGCCGGGATACGACTGAGTACACCCGGTTATAGCACTTACAATTCCAAAAACACACTAAAATGAATATTTTAAGCCAAATAACACAAGATATGAAAAACAGTCAAAAGAAGAAAAATGTTTCTTTTTTAATGCCCTATAAGATTATTTTTACAAATTCTGGAATTTTTTGAAAAAACGAAAATTCAAATTTTGACGGCATAAAATAATAATAGAAAATAAAAAATTAAATTTTTTCATCAAACTATTTCACAGTATTTCAAAGGCTCACAATTATGTAAATGTGTTACAAAAAATAGTCATAAGGACAACCGCAGGATTTCTCCGGGAGCGGGTGCTAATCTGGAAAATTGCACACGCTTCCAGCGAAATCGCGGTAAAATTTCAGCCACAACCACGTCTCACGAGCGTGAGATAGGTGGTTACAGTCTGTAAAGAAATTAATGGGACGATCCAGCAAAAACCTCGTGCACCCTAAGAACACGGAGCGACCCAAGGACAACCGCCTTCTGCATTTTTCCCGCAAGTGTTCTTTTCATTCTCCTTTGTTATGATGTTTTTGTCACCTGGTGCCGAAAATTCGATAACAAAACATGGTTCGCTTCTCGAAGTCAAGAAGAACCATGTTAGGCCTCGAGTGAGCAACAGAAACAATTGTCGAGAATATAAAGTTCCAGTATCCACTCTGGAATCGGCTCTTCTGACTTCAAATATGAGGTAAAAATACGGGCTAAATGCTAATGGGTTAAAAAAAACTTCTTCCACCAGAAGGTTTCGATACAATCTGGGCCCGGTGCGGAATAGTTCTTCATCCCTTTTAATACTTTTTTCACCTCCTGGGTAGTGATGGGTGGGCATTCTTTATCAGGTGTTATGAGGGCAACACATAACTCCTTGAAGCTCTTTATATTTTTTGAGTCTTCGTCCAGTCTATGCTGAAATTCGTAGACTTCTCTCCAAAATACTTCGACCTCCTCTGGTTTGGGTGGGTGTTCGACAGTAACTGGAGGGTCTTGGAAGAGTCGACATGGGTCAGAGAGAAACTGTTGATTTTCTCTGACCCACCTCTCCCTTCGCTCTAGACTTCTCTTAGCGTCAGATAGTATCCGTATTCTCTCAACAATATGCTGTCTGATGGTCAGCAGCTTTGACTTGTTAAGTGTATGATAACGGGTCCGGAGTTTGCACGCGAACTTTCGAACCTTGGCGGTAAAATTCCTGCCAGATGTGATGTAGTCAATAACACACTGAATGCGGGACGCGTACTGTCTTGCCCAGCCTATCTTTATGGCAAGCTGATGCATTCGTCTTTTGGTCTTATGATCAGCCGTTGGTTTTGTTTTATGGTTCGCATCGGCCAAAGCTCTCGCTGCATTATACACACAATGATTGATAGCGCAGAGGTCGGATTCTTCGGAAAAATATCCACGAAGCTCGTCATCCATTTCAGCCAGATCTTTAGGCTTGAGAAAAACCTTGGTGTCGATGTTTCTCCGGGTCGTAAAGCATCGCTCTTCATCTATTGGATGCCTGCCCGCGGTTGGTCTTAGTGTCGCCTCTCTTTCTCTGTTGCCGGTTTGTTCTAGCTGTGGTAGAGTAGGCGTTCCGCTTACATATCCCCTTTTACGGAGTATTTCAGCATGGTTTCGCAGACGTTGCTGCGAAAAGTGCGATACCTCCGGGTGTTTCTCGCACCACAGAGCATGCGGCCGTGCCATGTCACCCCGTTCAGGGGCCACACTCGCATTGTAGCGCTCTAGCAAGTCGTGATTCAGTCGCTCCGTCCAACCAAAGGTTGCGAGATCCCGGCGATCCATCGCATTGAATCCATTTCCATTGTCATTGTTGTTCCCACGAGAAGCTAGGGAAAGGGGTTCGTCCATACTTGTAGAGCCCTGCATGCAAGGATAAGGCTGCGTACTCTGAGAGGTCGCCCGGTATCCTAGAGTCACCGTTCTAGACACCTCAACCAGGTACCATTTAGCTCTCGGCACGGTTTCCACACCTCCGCTTGGGGGTTAATTCCTTCGGGACCACCCCTGGACAATTGTCCCCGAGCTCCTATTTATTTTTGTACCCATATTCAGCAGAAATCCTTGGTACAGGGACCCTCTAGCCGCGATCCGAGGACGCGTTCGATGGCTTTGTCATAGGCCCTTCGGTTTGATTCTAGAGGAATCAAAACCGAACCG
>NC_046666.1:112185135-112191947 GCF_010883055.1 Belonocnema kinseyi | reverse complement strand
TTGGTTTCGTACCTAAAGTTGGGCCCACAGTAGTTGGACCCCACAAATATTGATTGATTTGGACAAAAACATTTCGATAAAAGCTGATAAGATTTTTAAAACTTCATGAAAATTTCGGCAACAATCATAATAAGTTGATAAATTTTATGATTGCTTTAAACAAATTTAATCAACAAAAGCATTAATTAGTGTATTTGTCTACAGGAAAACTAGTTTTTTTTTCGATGACAACTTTTTTCATTAGGAACTTCATAAAAACTTCAGAAAAAGGTATAATTTTTTGATAAATTTTGTGATTTTTTAAAACAAATTTAACAAACAGATGCATCATTCGGGCATCTGTCGATATAAAATTTTTTTTCGATATTCCAATTAAAAAAAGTTGGCAGAAAAAAACGAATTTTTCTCTAGATAAATGCTTGAATAATGCATTTGTTGGTTGAGTTTGTTCAAAGAAATTATATAATTTGTCAACTTATTATGAAAGTTGATAAAATTCTAATAAAGTTCCCAACTGGAAAGACTAGCATTAAGAAACCCGAATTTTTCTGCCGACAAATGCCTGATTACTGCATTTTTTCATTACATTTGTTTATGATATAAAGAATTATAATCTTGACAACAAATTTTTGAAATATAATCTTGTTGTAATTTAATTTTCTTGCCATATTACTTGAAAAAACGTATAATTATGGAAAATCGTAGAAAACATTTTTTCAAAAAATAATTATTTTATCAAATATTTTGTTGTTTAATATATAATATTAGGGCATCTTTTGCTAACGTTGATCTATGCAACTTAGGTGATTTCAGCAATTTTCCTCATATTCACGAGCACCGGGAACGTCAAACAGATAAAATGGCTATTTTTTGTAATATTTGTTTACTGATAAAAAATTGAAGACATAATTAAAAAAATGAGGCTCGACAACTCTCTTAGAAATCTTAACAGCATTTTAAAAAATTTGTGTAGTTAAAATCATTCAGTATTTGAGGCCTGTACTAGCTATGACTCTCGGTTAACTTATCGCCCCTGCCCTAAATCCTCATTAATCAAAGTTTCGTGAGTCACTGAGGTAGGGATTTAATTTAGAAGTTAAAAAAAGGTAAGGCTGATGTGTAGACCGTATGTGCTACGTTTAAATCGTAAAAATAAAATTGGAAATGAGCAAATTCAGTTTTTGAAAAACCGGTAGAAGTTGCAATAAACTGTTTGAAAACTTTTTTTTTTAAATGTGCATTGATTTAAAAGAGACAACGAAAGTACTTCTGTTTTAACATCAGTGCATGTTGTGAATTGTAATAATATACATTTATGGAAATAATATACAAGTTGATGTAAAAATTCGAGTGTGAAGCGCGAGATACGTGATGAGAATGTATTCGGCAAAGGCGAAGGAGCTTTAACAAAAAAGAAGTCCCTAAGGCCAAATTACTGTTGTCGATGCTTTGACCTTTAATTTTAAAAGGTCCGTGCACAAATGTGGAGGGTAATACAAAGACTGAGCGCGAAGCGCGCGATAAATATATTATCGATTGCGAAGCGTGAGAACCAACAGTCGTGCTCAAACTTTGTGAGACGCGCACGCAGCGTCAATGGTTGTTGACAGTTTTCATTTTCAAGTTGATTTTCAATGATTATAATAATTTTAAAGGGTTTAAGGTTTCCAACATATTTTAATAAAATTTCAAGGATTTTATATACAATAATTCAGGGATTTGGTAGCGTTTCAAAGATCTTAAAATATGGCAAGGTAATTCCAAAGATAATAAACAGTTTTTAGGTTTAGGACATTTAAAAACGTTTCAATTAATTTTCAGTTGATTTAAATAATTCGAATTGATTTGAAAACGGTTTAAAATACATGTCAAAGAAAATCAAATGGAATTTTGGAGCATTGCCTAGAATTTCAGATAATGTGGACTGATTTTATTGGACTTGTAAGGTTTTACAGAATTTCAAATGCTTCCAACTTATTTGAATTTATTCCTAAGGATTTCAATGGTTTTAAGGGATATAAAGGTTCTTAATATATTTTAAAGAATTTTCAAAGATTGTATTTAGAAGAATTTAAGGATTTCGTGAGATATCGGAGATTTACAAATATTGCAAGGTATTTCCAAAGATTTTAAAGAATTTTTAGGCTTAGAACATTTTGAAAGATTTCAATAAATTTTCATTTGATTTGACTAATTTGCATAGCGCTAGAGATCCTCTAGGGAGAGTTAAGACAGATGGGAATCATTTTTGATTCGTTAGGGCCAACCGGAATATGGAAGTCCTTCATCGCGCGATTTTCAAACAGCAACTAATCACAATGTTGCAACTATGAATTGAGGTTAGGTTGTTCTTACAACTTTCAATACACGCATGCGTTGTCAAACATATATGTGAAATTAAAGTGGCGATTTTCGTATTCTGGTTGGCCCTAATGGAGTGGTAAAGATTGTTAGGATTCTGAAAAGTAGGTTTCAGAGCTAAGCAAAATCATAGTGCACTGAAGGAGCCATTCTAACAAATGCCAGTCGTAATGCGCATGAGTCTGGAGATCTTCAATAAATTACGATCAAAGTACTTGAGTACTAAGGGAAAGGCTTGTTTGTAATCATTGTATGCCATGTGCAGGCTGCGCTATTTTTTTCGCGCTTGCTTCGCGACAACATTGTCTATTGTTACCAGGTTTTTGCATCCCCAAGAGTTGCTACAACATCCTTTCTGTTCTTTTAAAAAGATCTAGTTGATATCACAGTGAGCATAGACTTTATCAGAGATGAATGGATGTCAGGTATTTAGGGCTAAAAGACAGGTCAAAGGTAAAAAAATCAGTCGAAAGGCCTGTAGACTATGGGCGCCTGATTTCTTTTGTGAAAGCATGTACGGTAATGCCTTCTGACATGAAAAAAGAGCTTTGGGGCTGGCTGATCTAGCAAGTTCTGATAGCACCTAGCCTAAAAGCCGCGTATACACTTAAGGCTCTAGTAGCAAAAGTTGTGTGCCATATCCGAGCTAGGTGCTCGTAAATTTTTGGCCTTCTTTAACACCCCACACACATTGGAGGGCGTGGATCGCTTCTCATCCACTTTAAAGGCTTTTTATTTTTATATTTTCTGAAATTATATTTCGTGTATCTATGCAGCCTAGTAGTCAGGATACAGACTCTCTTTCGAAAGGAGTGAAAAACGTTACCAATGGTAGCGTCTGATTTTGTGAACAGAATATTGTGTGAACGAAGCATGTCCGTCACGTGACGAATCAGCTTCTGAGCTCTATTAACTCACCTATATTGCGTCAGCCTGCCCAGCGTGCATATTATTTTGACTCAATTTATCCTCAATTTTCCTTATATATGCCGGATTTTTTTTGACTGATAAGAAGGAGTTTACTAAAGTGCATTGAAACGCTTCAATGCGCTTTAATTGAATATTTATCTGAATGCTTGGAAGTCCGTAGAAGCTCAATAAAACGCATTGAAATGATGTTCGGTACCCGATTTGTTAAAAGTAACGGCACCGAACAGTCACAATTCACCTCCCTAGCCTCTCACCCATCTCCTTAAAACTCTTCTTTTGTTATTATTTAATTAATTCTAGCATCATATTTTTATAAAATTTTGCATCTTCTGCGTATTACAAGGAAGGTACTCCAGGTGTCCTTCGCCGATTTGATTCTCTCTTATATATGTGTAGTGCTTGAAAAACTAAGTGACACTTTTTTTTTCTGCGGAAAAACACTTTAAGAGGGTGAAACAGCCCCTCCAAGGTAGGGGTTTCAAGCGTCGATTTCATAGATTTGTGTACAAAAACCAAATTTTTTTCGATAAAACCTACTGGAAAAGTTTCCTTGTGATGAAAGATGAATAATGTAATTTTCTCAACAAAAAAATGAAGGGTGTTGAGCCACCGCTACATATATTTAAAGCATCAGTTTCTGCAAATTCGCTCCCAAAATAATGCATGAATTGAAATTTTTTTTTTCGTATCATAAAATGTTAAACATAATCTGTAGCGGGCTTCTCTTAAAAATCGAACTTATTAATAACATTTTATTTTATCAAAATGTTAGAGTACCTAATTCCGAAAATTTTTGATGCTCAAATAACGAGAAGCCCGCCATGCGGCAAGTAATAATGAACATGTTATACGCGAAAAAAGATTGATTTATTTATTTAAACACCGTTCTGCACAAACCAAAACAAAAAAACCCAAGCGAAATAGTGTAGAAAACCCGGTGTTTTAGTTCCTTGATTTACCGCTGGTCATTACTGTTGATCTATTCTTGTTTGACAGATCGATAGTTTAGCATACATAATTAATTTCCATTATTGATGGATTAATGAACTCGTAATGTAAAGTTCAATGTCTTATTACTTTTTTTTTCAATGAATGTTTTGATAATAGAAATAAAATCCGAATTTAAGCCAATCTTCGCAAAAACTGTAATGTCGGTAAGTTCGGGACATTATTTTTGACCTTTAGCGAGACGAAACATCTGCTTATGATCGCCTGTTTGAAAAATAATAAAATTATGTAATCACATTGCTAAATTTCTAAATTGATTTTACAATTCTAAGCTCTTTACAATCGAACATTATTACAAGTTATGAGAACATAATTTTACAATGTATTTTCGATCAAATTATCTTTGCGTGAAGAATTTGGTGCAAAAACGTTTCGTTTGTGCAGAACCACGTTTAGAATAATGATACAATTTCGTAGTTCCTTCAGTGTTCTCGATCTCATGAGGTTGGCGAGAGGGGTAGCGTAAACTCAGTTAAAAGTAGCATAGTCTGATTTCTGAGCGGATACCATTTCGGGATAAACGGAAGAGTGGAATGGATGACACCCTCCCGCAAGATTCCAACCTCTAGCCTTTGTGCACTGACGGATTACCGTTTATTA
Source organism: Belonocnema kinseyi (assembly GCF_010883055.1). NCBI lineage: Eukaryota > Metazoa > Arthropoda > Insecta > Hymenoptera > Cynipidae > Belonocnema > Belonocnema kinseyi. Next base: position 112,187,048 of record NC_046666.1, on the reverse strand, counting down.
ACTGCGAAGAAACAGGCCGGTCCTTGAAAATATCTACGTGTCTATTTAAATGATTACATATTTAGTGAAAAGAAAATTAATTTCAAAAACGACCAAATTCAACAGAAGAAGCATTTTCATCTAAAGTAATGAATTTTGAACTGAAATAGATGAATTTTCAACCGAAAAGATGAGTTTTCAGAAAAAAAGATGATTTGTTAATCAAAATTGGAATAGTTAAATTTTGGTCAGTAAAAGTAATGTACAACCAAAGAGTTGAAATTTTATCTAAAATAATCAAATATTAAACTGGAATAATTACATTTTTACTTAAAGAAAATATATATATTTCAACCAAAATAATTTTTTTTTAATAGTTACATTTTCAAAGAAAGTTATCATTTTTCAACTAAAATTATTAACCTTTTACTAGAATAATTAAATCTTCTACCAAAGAGATTAATTTTTAACTCAAATAATTCCATATATAAGTTGAACAGATCAATTTTAAATCAAAAAGATGAAATTTTAACAAACGAGTTTAACTGTAAACTGCAACAGTATAATTTTGAACAAAAATGTGAATTTTAAATCAAGAATATTAATTTTCAAACAAAAAGATTAATTTTTTACCAAAAAATACAGTTTTTCAAAAAAATACATAAATTTCCAACTGAAGAGGACCATTTTGCAACCAAATGGTTAATTTCGAACTAAGGAGGATCAATTTTCTACCATAAATGAAATAGTAAAATTTTCAGTTTACAAAATTAATTTTCAACAGAACTGATTAATTTTCAACTAAAATTCTGACTCTTAGAGCGCTAATATTGCGAATACGCAATTGCTCGCCCCAGTCGCGCTCAAACTTGCGAGCCGCGCGCGATGAGAATGTTCCGGTTTATGTGAAATTGATGGAAAACCTTTCAGTATATTTTACTAAAAATCTACTGCAGCAGCTTCAATGTATTGGTATAATATTTTGCTTAACTTTGGAAATTACGGAAGCTAAATGTCGAAACTAATTAACAAACATCATTATTTTCTTTATTTCTTGAACAATTTTTTTATGAATGATACTTTTGCATATTCTCTTAACACATGCAAAGCAGAATGTAAAGGATTTTTATAAAGTAAAATTCATAAGTGTCGTTTTGAACGGTATTTTCGGAAACTTTTAACAGGGTCCAACACAGAAAATTGCATTTGCTGAAGTGTTAAAAAAATTTCGAAACTGCATTCAGCAAAATTTGAAAATAATCAAACGATTCTTCCTTTTAAAAATAATATGTTTGACATATTATCGAATCTAGAGGATTTACTACTGGTACAAAGAAAAAAAATGAGGTAAAATGTTGAATTGAAAGATCGATAGGAAAATTTATAAATTATTAAAATTATTTAATCTTAAACAATTTTAAGCTAAAAATGTGAATTTTTACATCGAAATTAGTTTTAAAATCTTTTTAAATATTCTGTCTCTCTGAGCTAAGTTACTTCTTCTTAATTCCTCTTCTTCTTCTTCTTTATTCAAAATGTGTCCCCTAAGGGTTTACATGACTTCCATTTCTTAGAACCGCTTGCATATATATTTTAAAAATCTTATGCTTACTATATACAATTATTCACAACTATTTACATACAGTATTCTATCTAGTTCCTTATCTCTATTTCCTGTGATAATGCAATTTAGGACTTATTAGCAAACGAGTGAGCGATTGAACGAAAGCGAGAGTGCAAGTGAGAGAGAAAGCATGAGAGCGTAAACGCAATTTAGTCTACTTATACTATTACATAAACATTAGTTACAATCTTTACGCTTTTAATCTAAGTAACTTCCCTTTCTTTCACTTTTTTATACCTCCACTTTGCCATTATTTTAAAATGCATTCTTGCATTCTCTCTCATTTTCTACTCTAACATCCTCCAACTCC
>NC_046666.1:112153396-112185125 GCF_010883055.1 Belonocnema kinseyi | reverse complement strand
AACCACATTCTCTTGCCAGCTTCCTTTATCTTCCATTCCTCTCCTACATCCTTCCCATACATGCTCCCATGTTTCCTCCTCCCATTTACATATTCGACACTCTGTTCTTTTCTTGCTAACTCTTCTCCCTTTCCCTCTCTAAGATTCGTCTCAAATTCCCATGCCCTCTTTCCCGCTCAAATACTTAGTTTATCCCTTGGCGCCTCTTCTGTCACCATATATCCTGGCGTCCTCCAGTCTGACCCTAGTGTCCACCTTATATACATTTCTTGTAAACTCAAAATATCTTTACTTTCTTTCCCCATATCTGTTTCATTACCCACTGCTGCTTTTTTGATTCTTTTTCGTATATTAGCTCTATAATCTCCATTCGTTTGCAAGATATATCCCAAATCTTTAAACTCTTATTGTTTCTAACTCTATTCCCTTCCCACTGCCCGTCCATTCTTTCTACCTTCCCCTTCCTTCTCTAAACCTCATTATCTTTATCTTTTCTACATTTAAATACAGCTTTTTTCCAACTAAGGATTACTCTAATCATGTACTTAAGCCCGCCATCTCTTGTTCATGTTCTGCCATCAAGACTATATCGTCTGCGTATGTCAATTTACATATCTTTTTCTTTCCTATCCTAACTCCTCCCCAACCTTTTATCCTCATTTCTTCTTCCAAGTCTGATATTAATATATTAAATAAAAGTTGGCTCAGAGGACATCCTTGCCTCACTCCTCTCACCACCTTCCGCCATTTCTCGCCTTATTTCTTTAATTCCTCTCCAAGTTTCTCCTTCTATATAACTCTTTAACTTCTACCATAATTTTTCGCAGGTCACACAACTGTATATTTTTATCTTCTATTTTCCCTCTACATTCACCTTTTTCTTTGTCTTCCCACTCTTCTTTCTCCCCTGCTCCCTTATCATTGCCCCCTTTTCCCTTTTAATTATCTTATTTACTAGATTGTTCAGAACATCTATTTTGTCCAACACCGCCATTCCTTTTCCAAACCCTGTCTGATTCGGTGGCTCTATCTTTTTTTCCTCAACTTCTTTTTTTAATCTCTCTGACAAAATCGTTACATATATTTTATACAGTATCGGCATCAGGGTCACACCCCTATAATCTTTAACCTCCTCTCCTATGCCTTTATTCTCTATTGGTATCACTTATCCTTCTTCCATAACTCTGGCAACCTCCTTTCTGTCCATACTCGATCACAAATTATCCGTGCCTATTCCTCTAGTTCCATCCCTCCATATTTCCATTCTTCATTTGGAATCTCATCTATACCAGGTGCCTTTCCATCCTTTATTATTTCGAAAACCTTAACTTTTTCTTTCTTTGTTATGTCCTCTTCCTCATCTCTTTCTCCACCCTATTTTCCTCCCTTTCTAACTTTTCTCTCTACTCCTATTAGCAAATCCAAGAAATATTTCTTTCATTCTACCATTTTAATATAAAGGTTTACTCTTTTTCTTTTGTTTTCTTTCTCTACTTACTACCTTCCATATTTCTTCTTCCGTGCTAGCCTTCTCCGCCTCTTCATCAAACCTTTTATTCTCTTCCTCTTTCTTTTGATCACACAACTAAGTATACTCTTTCTTTTTTACCCTATATTCTTCCATATTACTTTCTTCTTCTGTCCAATTTCTTAATTTCCTTCTGACCTCCTTTTTTTCTCTTTACAGTCCTCATCCTATCTACTTATTCCCCCCTTTACTAACTTCATTTTTGCTTGTGCACTCTCATCTTCTTTTTATTTCTCCTATCATTTTCCCCATCTTCTTGTCCACATTTCCCATTCCCATTTTAATATTTCTGACCTTTTCTCTAAACTGTTCTTTTCCTTCCCTGGAACAATCCCCTTTTCCTAAACTTTGTACATTTGCTACCCTTTTATTCATATTTCTATTACTTTTCTGTCCCTCTAATCTCACTATTAATGGAATGTGAATCCGAATCAATATAATCACTCACCTCTAGTTACTTGGCCTTCTCTCTTACCTCATCATTCACTATTACATAATCAATTACCGTTCCCCTATCACCTCCTAAGCGTGTACATTCTACTTTCTCATCTCCCTCTATATTTCCGTTTAAGATAAACCATTACATCTCCTTTGCTTTCTCCTGCATATCACCGTTCACATAAACCCCCACTACCTTTCACTTCTCTCCTGCCATCTTTACCTCTTTTACTATTAATCGTTCTTTTTGTTCTTTTCTCTCTTTCTTATCTTCCCTGCTAGTCATTCGTTTCTCACTCCCATCACCATCCCTCCCATTGCTCTGCCCTATTTATTTTTCCTCTTTGCATTTTGAACTTGCTATTTGTAACCTCTTGGTAACATTCCCCTCACTCTTTCCCACCCTTTTTCATCTATCCAAGTCTCCATTATTATTACTACATCCCATTGTGTAAAATTTCTCATTAACTCTCTATCCTTTTTCTCTAATCCTGCTATATTCCAGTAGAATAGCTCCCATTCTTCCCTTCTTTCTTTTCTCGTCTCCTTTTGCTTCTTACTATTTCTTATTTTCCTATCACCCGTTTCTTCCTATCCTAGTTTTCCGACACTTCAGTTCTTACTATCTTTTCCCTTTCTTTATCCCAGTCCCACCATACTTCGTCTATCTGTATTTTCCCATACTTAACCCATGTTATCTTTTCCTTTCTTTTTTCCTCTTCCGCTATTTTCCTTAATTTATACTGCATCTTCCTTTGTAGCCATGTCCAATCATCTTCTATTCTGTCTGGTCTTTCATATAATAACCTATTCTTTGCCATCACTTACTTCCCTCTTATGTTCCCATTTCTTTAGGTTCACCAGTACCATTGTCTCCCCTCTTCGCTCTTCCCTTCCTACATTTCGCATTTCCTCTATCTCTATCCTAGAATCAATCCTTTTTAGTACTTCGTTAACCCCTTCCTTCAGCTCCTTCCCTTCTAATATTACACCCTTTATTACTATGTTTCTTTTTCTTTCTTTCCTCTCTTTCTTTTGTATTCTTTGTTCTATTTTTATCAGCCTTTCCTTCTCTCTTTCCTACTCTCCCTACCTCCAAGCGCACGGTTTGAGCTTTCCATTTTTTTCATTCTAAATTCTACTTCCTGTACTTTCTTATTAGGGTTTTTCTGCTTTTATAATCTTTGCTCGAGTGACTGCATCCCTTTTCTAGTTTTTCTCTGACTTCTTCCCATTTCCTAATTTCTGTTTTGAGCTCCGCCATTTTCCGCTTTATTTCTTTCTTTATTTTCTCTCCTTGTTTCTCCTTCTTTTCCTCATATATCCCCTTAAATTCTACCATAATTTTCCGCAGGTCACACAACTGTAAGTTTCATCTTCTATTTTCCCTCTACATTCACCTTTTTCTACGTCTTCCCCCTCTTTTTTCTCCCCCGCACCAATTTTTTTCTTTTCCGGCGGCATTCTATATTTTTTAGGAGTCTTAAGAGTGGATCCTGTTTCTATTTTGTCCTTACTAATTCCCCTGTTCGCCCTATCCCTTTTCCTATTAACAGATTTCTCTATTGATCCAAAACTCTCGGCCCTTAATCTCTCCCTTTCTACTGTTTTTTTTTTGTATTTTTCCATTTTTTTCTCACGCTTCGGTTTAACGAACACTTTCTCGTCTGAGTTCCCACTATCCATCTATTTGATTAAACTTGCATAAACTCTTTCGCAACTGTACTACGCCATCCTGCTACCTGCTCGTCTTCCGTGCTTCTCTTCATCTAACCTGCCCTGTCGTTGCTACTTATCTGCGCCGGTTTCCCTGCCCTGCTTCACACGCCAAACAAACTAATCTCCCAGGAAATCCACAAAGTGACTCAAACACTCAAAATATCGCTCACTTTTTCAATTCTATTATCTTTGTCACTCAAAATCTCAAGGTGCTGTCCCATGTGGGCAGAGAACGTCGGCAGAAAACAGAAACTCGTGAGAGTGAAAGAGATAAAGAAATATATTTCCTCTTTCACTCTCACAAGTTTCTGCTTTCCGCCGACGTTTTCTGCCCCCATGGGACTGCACATTCACTCCGATACACTTCCTTCATACTCTGTCCAATTATTCACCTCAAATCTCACTGCAATTAACCAAATTCAGCAACACACAATCACCGCGACCAAACACTTTCACGCCGGAAACGGAAGTCCGCTTATTCTGACTTTAATTTGCTCATTCTTTACAATTTTTTTAAAATCCTACAAAATTAAAAAAATGCTTAAAAATCTTTAGGACTGTATTTTAAAAGTTTTGTAAATTCTGTAAAATATTTTTAAAATTAATTATTCAAATTTTTTAGTTTCCCTAGGAACTTTTACAACAATATTTTTCTTTCTTTCAAGCAGTATTTTTAATTCAAGGTATAACTTTCAAAATGTTTGTGTATACAAAGACAGTACCGACAACACGTTGTTGGAGAAGGGTGAGTATTTGAATCAAAATTATTTCAGTGACTAGACACAGAGGTGCCTTCCCGCTCCGACGCACAGTGGGCTGGATCAGGAATTTACTATTCAAAATCATCTACAGCCTACAATTCTTAACCGATTTTCAATTTTCTTCAATAGAAATAATCAGCGATAGTTGCGCAAGAGCATGTATGGATTACATTTTTGAATTTTTATTATTTTCTGCTTTTTACATAAACAAACAAAGAGACAAAATGAGTCATTTCTCACTTATTATTTTTTATTTGTAAATAAATATTTCAATCAATTTCGTTCTTCATGACAATATATGTCAAAGCATCTTAGCAAAATAAATAATTAGTGGGTTTTCAAATATAATTGTTATAAACAAATTATATTAACAATAATGTCAATATTATGAATTAGTGATGCAGACATGACATGCGACATTATTTGTTTATTTTATAAACAAATTTTATAAACAAATGCAAAGTTTGTCTATTTATAGACAGAAATTGTTCATTTTTGTTACTGATCGTCCTTAAAATATAGAAGCTGTGATGTTTGAAGATAAAAAATGGTCATTCGATATTATTTTTTTATTTTATAAACAAATTATATGAACAAATGCATATTTTGAATATTTATGGTCAGAAAGCCATTTTTTCTTTCCTGTTGCCTTCAAATTGTATTATTGGAGATTTTTAGTAATACATGCTTATAAATCGCTAATCTTTGTTTATTTTATGAACAAATTTTATTTAAAAAATGCATAGTTTGGCCATTTATAGAAAGAAAGTATCGTTTTTTCTTCCCGATCATCTTTAAAATATATACGTGGTGATGTGTAGTGAGAAAGACTTGTCATTCGATATTATTTGTTAAATTCACAAACAAATATTATAAATAAATATGAGTTCAAAGTAGAGTGATGTTTTACGTAAATTTTGATGAGGATAGCTAAAATGTATTTCGTCTTAAAACTGCTTTTCAATTTTTTAAGTAATGCAAAATTTACCGACAATAGCTGTTAGTTCAGACAGTGCCGCTAGATGGATACCGCTAGATACATTCTCACAAGAAATGTCATTTTTTTATATAAAAAGTACAACAGGCTTGCAAGAGTGAATTGATTTTTTATTACCTATCTTCAACTTATATCGGCTTCGTATTACGCGACATTATTATTGTTATTGTTATAATATTATTTGTTTATTTTTAGTAAATATTATTTACCAAATGGACTCTTTTAAAGTCTCCAAGAGAGTAATTTTCGATTTTCTTGTCGAAATTGACATTGAAGTCACGAAAAAGTTGCTAAATTATTGGCAAGCGAAATACAGTCTTGATGATGATAGCTTGGAAATAGTTGGCAGACACCTGAGGAGACATTTTCTTATACATTTCTATCAGTAGTGGAAGCTACCTTTTGCTATTAAAAGCAAATTTGAAATAAGGTTTGAGAATTGGCTTAATTCAGATTTCTTTGTAGACTTTCCAGAGCTGAAGAGAAGTCCTGGAAAACGATTGAGTACGGAAAGCTTCCATGAAATTTCGGCTGCAACAAAGAGACGCAGATTGATGACCATAAAGGAAACTTATTCGGCAATCGAGATTCAAGAAGCATTTCTCCGAATATTGGAAACTACTGAAAGAACAAAAACTGCTAATGCAATTGTGTCTCTTCTAACCGATATCAGTGGTGATTCAGATAATGTTTTTTATAATTCAGGTAAAGAAGTAGAATGTTACTCTTCAGAAGAAGCTTTAGCTTTAATGGAAGATGCCAAGTCAGCTAAGTATCAATACAATGTCATTCAATTTCAGGCTGAAACGCGAAATGCGAATATCTATCCCTCGTATTATGAAGTTGCTAAAGCAAAAAATGAATGTTATCCATCGCAGGCGCAGGTTCATATAGCAGAAACAGAAGCTCGTATTAACCTTCAGTCTCTAATCGATCACTCAATCACACGACTTTTTAAAGACCCTAATTTAAAACTTCCTCCTATAGACAAGAGGGTGAAAACTTGTAATTTAGATTTACTCATGAAATATGGCTGCGATGGAGCTTCAGGTCAGGGAACGTATGGCAAGATGTTTGCGGACGAAAATTAGTCAGATACGACAGTGTTTACGATATCGATGGCAGCATTACCATACGTCTGAAGGTAAGTGAAAGTTCAGCAGTTGTTTGGAGCAATCCTTACCCTGGGTCTCCTAGACGATGCATACCAATAGCTTTTCTATTCGCCAATGAGACAAAGGAAATGACAAAAACAGAGATTCAAGAAATCAAACGATAAATCAAAATATTGAAGCCAACGAAGATCACTACACCGAATGGCGTCTACATAGTCAGAAATCACATGAAATTGATTATGGTAGATGGTAAAGTCTGTCCAGCACTCTCTGATACACGTTCATCGGCAAGCTGCTACATTTGTGGGGCTAAGCCAAGCGAAATGAACATATTTGATCGTGTCAAGCTAAAAGAAGAAATTATCACTAACTTGGAATATGGAATTTCTCCTTTGCATACAAAGATGCGATATTTTGAATATATAATACAAATAGGTTGTCGTTTAGATTTCAAAAATAGATGTAAGAGGACAGAGGAGGAAAAAAAGCAAAAGGACGCTGCCCATACTCAAATATGCAAGGAGTTTAAAGAAAGGTCTGGTCTGATCATAGATCAGCCAAGGCATGAAATTGAAAACTCGAATAGTGGTAACACCGCCAGAAAATTTTCCACGGATCCTGACTTAGCTTCTGAAATAACAGGAGTGAATAAAGAATTGATTGTCAGGTTTTCTTAAATTTTGCAAATGTTGTCAAGAAGTATCACGAAAGCTCTTCCCATGTTTTTTAACAAGTTCGCATTTGAAACTACACAATTGTACGTCAGTCTTTAAGCGTGGTATTTTATGCCTTCAACAGCAGTATTCAGAAGAAGCTGCAGAAGCACATCATAAAGATTTCAAGCGGTTCAGAGAATTCATCACAAGAAACTGCTCTCGAATTTCGACTAATGAAGATTTAATGCACAAGCTTCTTGTATCATCTGATCTATTGATTGCCTCTTTAAGGCAGGAAAGGAGCAAGAATGAAGTTAAAATGGATCTTCAAATTCTTGAAATGATTGACAAGTACAACTTGGGAGGTAATTCTTCTGAGTCGTCATAAAACATCACTCCTGATAAAGTTTGAGGGCGGTAAGAGAGCAAAACGATGAATTTCTACCCATAAATGGCCAAACTACGCATTTGCTAATAAAATTTGTTTACAAAATAAACTTAAATTATTGAATTATAAGCCTGCATTACTAAAAATCTCCAATAATACAATTTTAAGACGACGAGAAAGAAAAAAATGGCTTTCCGATCATAAATGACCAAAATATGCATTTGTTCATTTAATTTGTTTACAAAATAAACCAATAATATCGAATAACAATTTTTTATCTTTAAACATCACTACTTCTATATTTTATAAACGATCAGTGACAAAAACAAATAATTCTGTCTATAAATGGACAAACTTTGCATTTGTTTATAAAATTTGTTTATAAACTAAACAAATAATGTCACATGACATGTCTGCATCACCAATAATTACCACTAATACAATCTAAAAGCAATACGAAATAAAAACGATTACTTTCCGCACATAAATGACCAAACTATGTATTTTTTTATATAATTTGTTTATAAAATAAGCAAATTATAGCAGAAAACAAATTTTCGTGATCAAGTATCATTTTGTCGATAAAATTCAGCAAACGCAACTTAAAAATATACTTTTCAAGCAAACAATTCTTGATGCTGACATTATTGTTAATATAATTTGTTTATAACAATTATATTCGAAAACCCACTAATCATTTATTTTGCTAAGATGCTTTGACATATATTTTCATGAAGAACGAAATTAATTGAATTATTTATTTACAGATAAAAAATAATAAGTGAAAAATGACTCATTTTGTCCCTTTGTTTGCTCATGTAATAAACAAAAAATAATAAAAATTCGAAAATCTAATCCATACATGGATTAGATCCACTTTCGTTGGAAAATGGGTAGGAGTGCGACCTTACACTATTTCCTTGATAAGTCACAGAGCTGCCTACCCGCCCTCACGTGGCGTGTAGGGGTGCAACCTTACATTATTTTCTTGAAAAGTCACAGAGATGGCTTCCTGTCAGCACGTGGCGTTTGAAAAGGGGTAGGTTGCGACCTTATATTTTTTTCCGTGAACATTCAAACTGCTGCCTTCCCGCCTCTACATGGCGTTGGAAAAGGGGTAGGGTTGCGACCTTACATTATTTCTGTGACCACTCAAAAAGGTGCTTGCCTGCCCTCACGTGGCGTTGGAAAAAGGGGTCGAAGTGCGACCTTACATTATTTCCTTGACCAGACACAAAGGTGCCTTCCCGCCTCCACATGACATTGGAAAAGTGGTAAGGGTCCGAAATTACATTCTTGCTGTGGCCAGTCACAGGGGTGCCTACCTGCCCCCACGAGGCGTTGGAAAGGGGTAGGGATTCGACCTTACATTATTTTTTAACCAGTCATCAGGGCGCTTTTCCGCCCTAACGTGGCGTTCGAAAAGAGGTAGGGGTGCGTCCGTATATTATTTCCTTAACCAGTCACAGAGGTACCTTCCCGTCCGCACGTAGCGTTGGAAAAGGGGTAGGGGTGGGACCTTACACTATTTCCTTTACTAGTCACAGAGTTGCCTTCTCGCCCCCACGTGGCGTTATAACAGAGGTAGGGGAGCAACCATATATTATTTCCTTGAAAAGTCACAGATGTGCCTTCCCGCCTGCACATGGCGTTCGAAAAGTGGTAGGGGTGCGACCTTACATTCTTGCTGGGACCAGTGATAGGGGTGCCTACCTGCCCCCACGAGGCGTTGGAAAAGGGGTTGGGTTTCGACCTTAAATTATTTCTTAAACCAGTCATTAGGGTGGCCTTCCTTACTTACGTGGCGTTCGAGAAGGGGTAGGGGTGCGACCTTACATTAATTTTCTGACCAGTCACAGAGGTGCCTTAACGCCACCCGCGTAACGTTAGAAAAGTGGTAGTGCTGTAAAAGGTTTGGGTTTCGGTTGGGTTTCGATCTTAAATTATTTCTTAAACCAGTCATTAGGGTGGCCTGCCGTTCTTACGTGGCGTTGGAAAAGGAGCAGGGGTGCGACATTATATTATTTGCTTGAAAAGTCACAGAGGTGCCTTCCCGCCTCTACATGGCATTGGAAAAGTGTTAGGGGTGCGACCTTACATTCTTTTCTTTTCTAGTCACAAAGGTGTCTTTCCGCCCACACTTCGCGTTGGAAAAGGGGTAGGGTGCGAACTTATATTATTTCCTTGACGAATCACAGAGCTGCCTTTCCACCCCCACGTTGCATTGGACAAGGGGTAGGGGTGCGACCTTAAATTAATTTTGTCACGAGTCACAGAGGTACTTTTACCCATCTACGTGACCATGGAAAAGGGATAGTAGTGCAACCTTATATTATTTCCCTGACCAGTGTCAGAGGGGCCTTCCCGACACACGTGGTGTTGTAAAAAATATAGGGGTGCGATGTAACATTATTTCTGTGACCAGTTACAGGCGTGCCTTCCCGCCCCCACGTGGCGTTGCAAAGGGAGTAGGGGTGCGACCTTACATAATTTCTCTCACCAGTCACCGCAGTGCCTTCACGCCTTCGACTGGCGTTGGAAAACTGTTTGAGGTGCAACCTTACATTAATGCTGTTACCATGCCTAGAGATGCCTACTTGTCCCGTCGAGACGTTGGAAAATGGGTAGGGGTTCGACCTTACTTTATTTCTCTAACAGCCACAGGGGTGCCTTCTCGCCCCCATGTGTTGTTGGAAAAGGGTAGGTGTGCGACCTCACACTATTTCTTTAACCTGTCACAGAGCTGCCTTCCAGCCCCTTCGTGGCGTTAGAAAAGGGGGTAGGTTTGTGACCTTATATTATTTCTTTAACAAGTCATTAGGGTGCCTTTTCACCCTTTCATGGAGTTCGAGAATGGGTAGGGGTGCGACCGTGCATGATTACCTTGACCAGTCTCATAGGTGCCTTCACGCCCCCACGTGGCCTTATAAAAGGGGTAGGGGTGCGAGTTTACATTATTACTCTCACCAGTGCCATAGGTGCCTTCCCGCCACCACATAACAATGGAAAAGTGGTAGGGGTGCCACCTTACATTATTGATGTGACCCACGACTCGTTAGAAAAGGGATAGGGGTGCGACCTCACATTATTTTTGTGACCAGTCTTAGGGATGCCTTCCCACCCGCACGTGGCTTTGGAAAAGTGGTAGGGTGTGAACATATATTTTGTCCTTGGCCAGGCACATAACTGCCCCCACGACTCCACATGGTGTTGGAAAATGTGTAGGGGTGCGACCTTACATTATTTCTGTGACCAGCACAGAGGTGCCTTCCCGCCCCACGTGGCGTTGTAAAAGAAGTAGTTGTGTAACCTTACGTTATTTTCTTGACCAGTCACAGAGATGCCTTCCCGCTACCACGTGGCGTTGGAAAAGGGGTGGGGGTGCGACCTTACTTTATTTCTATGACCAGCACAAGGGTGCCTTCCCGCCCCACGTGGCGTTGCAAAAGAAGTAGGGGTGCAACCTTACGTTATTTTCTTAACCAGTCACAGAGGTGCCTTCCCGCCCGCACTTTGCGTTGAAAGAGGAGTAGTGTGCGACCTTAATGTTTATTCAAACCAAGCCTGTAATGAATTTTTTAGAACTTATTTTTCTCGCGTTTTCAATTAATTCCGCAGAATGGAAATTGATTATTATATAGTATTTCCCCACTTATCAACTGTACAATACAGAGTCCTCCGTCGTACAAACATCAAATAACCACTGGTATTAGGCCTCTAAAATAATATTCTATCTAAAAAACCAGTCTAACCGAAACTCTGTTTCTATAACAGTGTTCCGAAAGCTTGAATTTGACAACTGGCCTTAAAATAATAACATATATGAAAAATAATTTCAATCGAAGTCAAGGAAACACAATTTTTAAAATTTTCATTTTTGGGCTGTGTCACTTCACACACATAATGAGGAGGTTGTCGGTTCCAATGGAGCCCGCAGTAAATGTCTTAGACCTTATTTTTCTCGCGTTTTTAATTAATTTTGCAGAATAAAAATTGATTATGATATAGTTGATCTTCTACTTAACAACCGTACAATACAAAGACCCTGTCGTACAAACATCAAAGAACCACGGGTATTAGGACTCTTAAATAATATTTTATCTTATCTAATGAACCAGTCTAACCGAAAATCTGTTTCTAAAACTCTGTTTCAAAAACTTGAATCTAACAACTGGACCTAAAATAATAAATCTATGAAAAATAGTTTCGATCAAAATTAAGGAAACACAATTTCAAACATTTTAATTTTTGGGCTGTGTTGGCACAATTGGTAGCACCTCACACACGTAATGAGGAGGTTGTTGGTTCAAACCGAGCCCGCAGTGAATTTCTTAGAACTTATTTTTCTCACGTTTTCAATTAATTTCGCATAATATAAATTGATTATGGTATAGTATTTCTACTACTTATAAACCGTAAAATACAGAGACCCTGGCGTACAAACTTCAAATAACCACTGGTACTATGCCCGTACTTCGCGTTTGAAAACGTGTAGGGTGCGACCTTATATTATTTCCTTGACCAGTCACAGAGCTGAATTTCAGCACCCTCGTGGCGTTGGAAAATGGGGCAGTGATGCGACCTTACATTATTTCTGTGATCAACTACAGAGGTGCCTACAAGCCCCCACATGTCGTCCGAAAATGGGTAGGGGTGGGACCTTACACTATTTCCGTGACAAGTCACAGAGCTTCCTTGCCGCCTCCTCGTGGCGTTGGAAAAGGGGTAGGGGTGTGCCATCATATTATTTTCTTGACTAGTCACAGAGGTGCCTTCCGGCTCTCAAGTAGCATTGGAAAAAGGGTAGGGGTACGACCCTACATTATTACCCTCACCAGTCACTAGAATGCCTTCCCGCAACCACGTGGCGCTGGAAAAGGGGTAAGGTTGCGACCTTATATTATTTCCTTGAGAAGTCACAGAGGTGCCTTCCCGCCTCTACATGGCGTTGGAAAAGTGGTAGGGGTGCGACCTTACATTATTGCTGTGACCAGTCACAGAGGTGCCTTCCCGTCCCACGTAGCATTGTAAAAGAAGAAGTGGTGCAACCTTACGTATTTCTCTGGTCGCACCCCTACTTCTTTTACAATGCTACGTATGACGGGGAGGCACCCCTTTTCTGGTCACAGAAATAATGTAAGGTGGCACTCCTACCTATTTTCTAACGCCATGTTAGACTGGTTAATTAGATAGAATATTATTTTGGATGTCAAATACCAGTAGTTATTTGGTGTTTGTACAACAGAGGTCTCTGTACTGTACGCTTGAATTGTAGAATAAATACTATATCATAATCAATTTATATTATCCGAAGTAAATTGAAAACGCGAGAAAAATAAGATCTAAAAAATTCACTGCGGGCTGGGTTTAAATCAACAAACCCTTTCCCAACGCAAATTGCTGGCGGGAAGGCACCTCTATGACTGGTTAAGAAAATAACGTAAGGTTGCACCACTACTTCTTTTACAATGCCACGAGGGCGGGAAGGCACCCTTGTGCTGGTCACAGAAATAATGTAAGGTCGCACCCCTGACACTTTTCCAACGCCAGGTGGGGGCAAGAAGGCAGCTCCGTGACTGGTGATGGAAACAATATAAGGTCGCACTCTACCCCTATACCCCTCTTCCTCGCGTTTTTAATTAATTTCGCATAATAAAAATTGATTATGATATAGAATTTCTTCTACTTATCAACCGTACAATACAGAGACATCTGTCGTACAAACATTAAGTAACCACTGGTATCAGGCCTCTAAAATAATATTTTCTCTGATTAAGCAGTCTAACCAAAACTCTGTTTCAAAAACTTGAAATAACAACTGTCTTAAAATAATAACATTTATGAAAAATAATTTCAATCCAAATTAAGGAAATACAAGTTCAATATTTTTATTGTTGGTGCTCCGGTGCCGCAATTGGTAGCGCTTCTAACATGTAATGAGGAGGTTGTTGGTTCAAACCCAGCCCGCAGTGCATTTTTTAGAACTTATTTCTCTCGCATCTTCAATTATAGTCACGTGATCAAAATTGATTATCATATAATAGTTCTTCTACTTATTAAACGCAGAATACAGAGACCTCTGTCATACTAACATAAAATAACCACTGGTATTAGACCTCTAAAATAATATTCCACCTAATTAACCAGTCTAACTGAAACTCTGTTTAAAAAACTCGATTTAAAACCTGGCCTCAAAATAATAACATTTATGAAAAATAATTTCGATCGAAATTAAGGAAATATAAGTTCTAAATCTTTCATTATTGTTGCTGTGGTGGCACAATTGGTAGCACTCAACACACGTAACGAGGAGGTTGTTGGTTCAAACCGAGCCCGCAGTGAATTTCTTAGAACTTATTTTTCTTGCGTTTTCAATTAATTTCGCTTAATAAAAATTGATTATGATATAGCAGTTCTTCTACTAAAGAGCGGTGCAATACAGAGACCTCTTTCGTACAAACATCAAATAAACACTGGCATTAGGCCTCTAAAATAGTATTCTATCTGATTAACCAGTTTAACCGAATTTCTGTTTCTATAAGACTGTTTCAAAAGCTTGAATTTAACAACTGGCCTTTAAATAATAACATCTATGTGAAATAATTTCGGTCGAAATTAAGGAACTACAAATTCTAAAATTTTCATTGTTCGTTTTGTGGTGGGTACAATACCGAAACCTCTGTCGTGCAAACATAAAATAACCACTGGTATTAGACCTTTAAAATAATATTCTATCTAATTAACGGGTCTAACCGAAACTCTGTTTCTATATCTCTGTTTCAAAAACTTGAATTTAACAACTGGCTTTAAATGAATAACATCTATGAATAGTAACTTCTATCGAAAGTAAGGAAATAGAAGTTCTAAAATTTTCATTGTCGGTGCTGCGGTGGCGCAATTGGTAGCGCCCTTCACATGTAATGAGGAGGTTGTTGGTTCAAACCCAGCCCGCATTGAGTTTTTTTGAACTTATTTCTCTCGCGCTTACAATTAATTGCGCATAAAAATAATTGATTATGATATAGTAGTTCTTCTACTTAACAGTCGTACAATGCAGAGACCTCTGCTGTACAAACATCAAGTAACCACTGGTGTTGGGCCTCTTAAATAATATTCTATCTAATTAACCTGTCTAACTCAAACTCTGTTTCAAAAGCATAAACTTAACAATTTGCCTTAAAATAATAGCATCAATGAAAAATAATTTCTATCGAAATTAAGGAAATACAAGTTCTAAAATTATCATTGTTGGTGCTGTAGTAACGCAATTGGTAGCGCTTTTAACATGTAATGAGGAGGTTATTGGTTCAAACCCAGCCCGCAGAGAATTTTTCAGAACTTATTTTTCTCGCGTTTTAATTAATTTCGCGTAATCAAAACTGATTATGATAAAGTAGTTCTTCTACTCATCAATCGTACAATACAGAGACCTCTGTCGTGAAAAAAACAGATAACAACTGGTATTAGGCCTCTAAAGTAATATTCTATCTAATTAACCAGTCTAACCGAAAATGTGTTTCTATAACTCTGTTTCAAAAACTTGAATGTAACAACTGGCCTTAAACTAATAACATCTATGAAAAATAATTTCTATCGAAATTAAGGAAACACAAGTTCTAAAATTATCAATGTTCGTGCTGCAGTGACGTAATTGGTAGCACCCCTCGCGTGTGATGAGGAGGTTGTTGATTCAAACCCAGCCCGAAGTGAATTTTTTAGAACTTATTTTTCTCGCGTTTTCAATTAATTTCGCATAGTAAAAATTTATTATCATATATTATTTCCTCTATTTATCAACCGTACGATACCGAGACCTCTGTCGTGCAAACGTCAAATAACCACTGATATTAGACCTTTAAAATAATATTCTATCTAATTAACGGGTCTAACCGAAATTCTGTTTCTATATCTCTGTTTCAAAAACTTGAATTTAACAACTGGCTTTAAATGAATAACATCTATGAATAGTAACTTCTATCGAAAGTAAGCAAATAGAAGTTCTAAAATTTTCATTGTCGGTGCTGCGGTGGCGCAATTGGTAGCGCCCTGCACATGCAATGAGCAGGTTGTTGGTTCAAACCCAGCCCGCATTGAATTTTTTTGAACTTATTTCTCTCGCGCTTACAATTAATTGCCCATAAAAATAATTGATTATGATATAGTAGTTCTTCTACTTAAAAATCGTACAATGCAGAGACCTCTTTCGTACAAACATCAAATAACCACGGGCATAAGGCCCCTAAAATAATATTCTATCGTATCTAATTAACCAGTCTAACCGACACTCTGTGTGTATGACTCTATTTCAAAAACTTGAATTTAACAAGTGACCTTAAAATAATAACATCTATCAAAAATAATTTCGATCGAAATTAAGGAAATACATGTTCTAAAATTTTCATTTTTGGGCTGTGGTAGCACAATTGGTAGCAGTCAACACACGGAATGAGGAGGTTGCTAGTTCAAACCGAGCCCGCAGTGAATTTCTTAGAAGTTATTTTTCTCACGTTTTCAATTAATTTCACATAATATAAATTGATTATGATATAGTATTTCTACTACTTATAAACCGTAAAATACAGAGACCCTGGCGTACAATAATCATGTAAACACTGGTATTAGGCCTCTAAAATAATATTCCATCCAATTAAACAGTCTAACCAAAACTCTGTTTCAAAACTTGAAATAACAACTGTCTTAAAATAATAACATTCATGAAAAACAATTTCAATCCAAATTAAGGAAATACAAGTTCTAATAATTTTATTGTTGATGCTGCTGTGCCGCAATTGGTAGCGCTTCTAACATGTAATGAGGAGGTTGTTGGTTCAAACCCAGCCCGACGTGAATTTTTTAGAACTTATTTTTCTCGCGTTTTCAAATAATTTCGCATAGTAAAAATTTATTATCATATAGTAGTTCGTCTACTTATCATCCGTACAATACCGAGACCTCTGTCGTGCAAACGTCAAATAACCACTGGTATTAGACCTTTAAAATAATATTCTATCTAATTAACGGGTTTAACCGAAATTCTGTTTCTATAATCACGTTTCAAAAACTTGAATTTGAAAACAGGGCTTGAATGAATAACATCTGCAAAAAATAATTTCTATCAAAATGAAGGAAATACACGTTCTAGAATTTTCAGTTTTGGTGCTGCGGTGGCACAATTTGTAGCGTCCCTCGCATGTAATGAGGAGGTTGTTGGTTCAAACCCAGCCCGCAGTGAAATTGTTGGAACCTATTTTTCTCGCGTTTTCAATTAATTTCGCACAATAGAAATTTATTATGATATATTAGTTCTTCTACTTATCAACCGTACAATACAGAGACCTCTGTCGTACTGTTTCGAGATCCACACCTTCTTCTTCAAAAAGATCCATCCTTACACACTTGGCCATGAATAATATAAATAACCATGAAAACATAACGCATCCTTGTGTAGCTCCTTGAATAATATCGAAAAAGTCACTCAATTTCCCATTTACCCCTACACTCGCTTTGCTACCCGAATATTTTATTTTCATAACTTGCAGGAGCCATGCATTGACTCCATACTCTTTCAGGACTTTCAAAAGTTCAATTCTATCTACCTTGTCAAAAGCTTTTTCTAGTTCAAAAAATGCACAGAAATCTTTTTTTCCTACTCTCAAAATTGTTTCTGTGATTTGCCTTGAGTTAAATATTTAATCCGTGCATGTTCTACCTGCCATAAACCCACTTTGGGCTGCCCGAATATTTTCTTCTGTTATTTTCATTAACCTACGAATAAGTATTTTTGAGTATATTTTACTTACGGAACTTAATAAGCTAATCCCTCTGTAATTATTGCAGTCGCTTTTATCTCTCTTTCTTTGGTATATTAGTACGATAATCGCTGTTTTCAAATGCTCTGGGCGTCTCCCATCTTGAAAGATAAATTTATCAATTCGGACAGTCTATGTGGTGTGTACTCGCCACCGTGTTTAAGCATTTCAGTGTTAATACAGTCTAGTCCGACAGCCTTACCGTTTTTCAAGCTCTTAATTAAATCTCTAACCTGAGTGACACATACTTTCTCAATCAAGTTTTCTGAAGCATCGTGTTCTACATCGCAGTTGCGGTGTCCCATAGCTTCATCTGCAAATTGTCTCCTACAATAGGATATGAAAGCGTCTAGTATCTCAGCTGCATCATTTAGCATTTCCCCATTACCATTTCTCATGTTGACAAATTCTGTACTTTTATTTCCCTACATTTTTTTATAAAGCACTTTCTTGTTTCCTTTAAAGTCGTTCTGTATTTTTTTTCTTCTGCAATTTTATCTTTACTTTCCTTAATTAATTATTTGAGTAGACTAACCGTCCAACAAGACGACCTCCGGCAAGACGACCTGCTGGACATAACGACGGGCGAATGCTCAACGAAACGACGGCGGAGGCCGTACCTCTATCCCCTCCACTTTCTTCTCTGCAATGCACGCGACCTGATGTTTCACTTGACATGCGCCTACTATATTTTTGTTGTTCATAAGCGCCTCCCAGGTTGCCTGATCTATGCTTTTAATTATCTTATTTTGGAAATCTATTAGCACATCTTCACTTAAGCGTGAGAGGCAAGGGGACTCATGCTGAACAAGCACCCCAAAACGTGAGAGGCAAGGGGACTCACGCTAATCAATCACCTCGAAACGTGAGAGGCTAGGGGACTGACGCTAATCAAGCACCCCAAAGGGAACAGAATTTACTACGTCCACGTTGTTATTCCTGGGTAATGCTAAACGTTAATGTAAACTGCTTTGAAAAAACCTTCAAAAAACTGTGAAGATCATCACCAAGATCAATACAGAGCTCACCAATGAATTTCTCGTTGAAATTTACTTCAGGAATAGCACTGACCTCTTGGAAAACTTCGTTAATTTCAAATAACTTTTAACTGACCTTGAACGTTACAATTGACCTATGATTTGGGTAAGTACCTGTACTAGAATTTTCGTTCTATCGATTGCAGATGTAAAAAAAGGGAGTTTCCATTTGAAAAAACAAAGTTGACCTTCAAAAAGCCATAAAGTTCAATTTCAAGGTCAAAATGAAGGTCACCATTGAATTCTTCGTTAAAATTTACTTCAGGAATTACACTGACTTCTTGGAAAGCTTTGTTAATTTCAAATAACCTCTAACTGACCTTGAAAGTTACAATTGACCTATGACTTGGGTACATGCCCGAACGTAGAATTTTCCGCTCTATCGATTGCAGATGTAAAAAAGAGGGTTTCATTTTAAAAACAAATTTGACCTTCAAAAAGCCATGAAGGTCAACTTCAACGTCAAACTGAAGGTCATCATTGAATTCCACGTTGAAATTTACTTCAGAAATGACCTTCACTTTTTTGAAAAATATTTTACCTGAGGAAATATTTAACCGTCCCGTGACTTTTTAGACACCCGGTATATTCATTTATTGTTTTAATTTGTTTATTTCAGGCCTAAATCTTGGAATTTATAATCGCAAGAGAGTGAGTACAAGAAAAACGCTCAATATATGGGCACTTAAATTCAGTCAGATTTTTTGACCGTGAGTTAATTTTCATGAGCGCGAAGTTGTGATAGTTATTAAAAAGTGCTTAAGATAAGATATGTCTACAAAAGTGCTACTTTTTTTAGAAATTTTGTTCCGAGCAATAATATTTTAACATTTGAATTATAATTCAAGTATTAAAATATTATTAAATAAAGGATTATAATCCGGCGACATTTGTAATATAGAATTTTTAATAAATTAGAGATTAACTTTTGAAACTTATTAAAACCTCATTAAAGAAATGTGAAAATAAGCAATTTGTAAAATGGTTCGGTTTTAATGATACTAATAACAGTTATAATAAATAAAATAAATTATGTAAGCTTCTTTGTAAGAAACTGTTAATAATAGGTGTTGTCGGAACTTTGTACTAATGTTAAATTGGAATACGCAGCCAAATGAAGTTACTGCTAAAATAAAAAGGAGATTTTTAACCTGTATATCAAAAAGATTAAACTAAAGAGTGATTATGAGAAACCAAAAAAGCATAAGCATAAACACGGCAGTCAAAAAGGTAATACTAGAAATTAGGTAAAAGTTAAGGATCTGCTGTTATTTTCTAAAATTCATGCAAAATTTCTGTATGTTTTAATTAATTTTTAGAGGCATTCCGTGAGACTAATGACTGTTTTTGGGTCGCTCAACCGTAGAGACTGCTAAAATCTGGCAAATGTTACAAAATTATTTTTTAGGATTTAAACACTATTTAAATATACAGCTCTACTCTCTCTCTCTCTCTCTCTCTCTGTCTCTTACATCCACGCACATACTTTATGCCTTACTGTCACTTTCTTATGAGCTCGAGTAGATTTAACCTTTCAAAAGTGTTAAGTTGTGATTACTACATTACATCATTCCTATATCTATAAATAACTGTTTAATGGACTAAAAAAATTGAATGTGATATAGATCTTACTTTTATTAATTTCAATAAATCACCTTTTGTAAAAGGCACTTTAATTAGCAATTCTTCATTAATATACATTACTACGTATAGTTAAAATTAGAGTCGAAATAATATGCGTCGTGTAATGTCAGACATTCGAGGTACTTAGAGATGCTCGTATTAACAAATAACTTTGAGTCCGCGAGCCTTCTGGGACTCTGTACCAGAAATTTACCACCAATATCACACAAGCGCAGTAGCGCTACGTTACCGCCGATAGTTCGCGCCATTGTCGTTTCGTTAATGTGTTCGCACAAGAAAACACATGTGCAGTATGCTGGAAATGGCTCACGCACGATCCGTCCGTGCACACACACAGACCGCCAACCAATCGCGTGCGATTTGTCTATCTGCTGAAGTGCAAGCTGGCTATATACCATTCACCTATCGGTCCGGCACTCGAAATAAATTCACAACGTCGGAAACTTTTGCGTCTCGAGTGGCGGTCCGATATGTGAACAGTACGTAGCCAGCCCGCACCGCAGCAGCGCGACAGATCGCGCATGATTGGTTTGTACTCTGTGTACGTACATGGCCGGCTCGTGCGTGAGCTGTTTCCAGCATACTGCACACGTATTTTCTTATGCGAACACCTTTAGTAAGCCAGAGATCGGACACTGAGTTAACTCTCTGTAACGTGTAACTTACAACGTGTAAATTATAATTAATGTTAGGCTATGGTTCAAAATTGAAGTAGGTCTTATTAGTGAGACGTTTGAAAAAAAAACTGTTCTGCATTGAAATCACAAAACTATGCACCAAGTATTACTGTTATTTGTGGTTTTAAATCGAGTATTATAAGTGAACTTGTACCTCATCACATTTACCTGAGTTCAAAAATCTTATTTAAAAAGAAACAATTGAGACTATTCAAGACTTGTAGCCACGTCCGTGATGGTCGTCGGTTTTTCAGTGGTTCACGTGTCATAAAGAACAGTGTTTAAGGGTGAAAAGGGATGTGAAATCTGAAAATTTCACACTTTGCGGTGTGACCTTTGAATTTGAAAAGTGGTGCTCGGTTGCTTACATACAACATTTCAAGCAAAATTCTGCATTTCTACACGTTAACACATCAAACTGAAACTGAACATAAAAACATCAAACTGCAAACATTAATGTTTATTCTTTGCCGCCAAATTCACGAGAAACAACTTGGATATAGGTGGTACAATCTTGTGATTACAAACTCGAGCAACATCGGATGACTCGTAATTGAAATGGCTCATTCATGCGTTATCCTGTTCTACTGATCTCTCTTTCTGACCAAGCTCCTAGGCAACCTTTGACAATATTAACTACGAAGAAAACTAGTTTACGTCAAAGCAACCACGAGGGACAAGCAGCTTTCATCTTCAAATCACTCGTTCAACGGAAGCAAAGATAAGTCTAAGATTCAAAGTTTAAACACTTTTTTTTGAAACTGTAAGTTTTACGCTTAATAATTTACATTTTTTTATCATCTTCAAAATTAATCGAATAGTAATTAGTTAAAATCGAAAGATAATTTTATTTTATTCCCTAACTTTTTCTTATTATTGCATTATATCGATATCATTATTCAAAATATAAAACTTACTCTCTGAGTTATCTGAGAAAAATGGATTATTCCACTAACAGTAAATATCTTTTGAACGAAGATATGTATTTAAATGCTCATGATTTCTTAATTAATCAACTTGAGTTAATTACTGCGGAACATGCTGCGTCTGAAAGTTTAAATCAATCACAAATTGTAAGAAATGAATCAGTATCGGGTAAACTTCCGCAAATTAAGTAACCAACATTTTCTGGGGATTACAAGGATTGGGAAAACTTTAGAGACTTGTTTGATTCTCTTATTATTTAGAATAATTCTTGATCTAATATCAAGGGATAAAATTATTTAAAAATATCTTTCAAGGGTGACGCTGAGAGTTCATTTAAACATGTTATTTCGGAAGTTAATTTCGAAGCAACTTGGGAGTCGCTAAAGAACAAATACGATAATAAGACAGCACTTGTTACAGCTCACTTACAAGAATTCCTTATTTACCTAAAGTATGTATGAAATAACTCTTTATGAGACTTAAGAAAGTTGCGCGTTACTACAAATGACTCTCTGTCGGTTCAACAAAACTTAAAGCGCGCAACTAATTTCCAAGGTTCGTTCAAGTTCACAAGAAAAGACTATGTCATGAGTCAAAAGCCGCAATGTATCATCAATTTCGAAATGTTTATTTTCTAGGAATAATCATATGCTTTTTAGATGTAAAAAATTTTTTGTCTACTGAAAAAAGGAAATGTTTGTTTGAGAAGCGCGCTTGCTTAAATTCTTTGTCTCCAGGTTGTAGACCTAATCAATGTGCTAGTAAATTCACTTGTACAAAATGTCATAGAAAGCACAATACGCTACTACACTATGACAATAGGAATTCATTGGCTGACTCGGCTGCTCATACACAGGAGAGGAACTCAGTGAGTCCTAAAATAAACATTTCTCGAATTCTTTCTACTTCACAAACAAGTCAAAAAAATGCAGTGAACAATGATCAGCCTGCGATAATAAGAGGAGCGCATCATGTCCTGCAGAATTAGAAATCTATTTTTCTTTTGAATAATTACGGCAGAATTCCATGATCCACCTTATTTGCTACAGTAGTCATAAAATTGGAATCAGATAATGGTAGATGCGAGAGTTTTTGAGTATTGATGGATCAAGGATCCGAAGGTAGTTTTTATCTGAAAAATTTTTGAAGATATTACGTCCCACTTATCATAAAATTAATACCCAAGTATATAGTGTTGGAAAAATCATCGGTGACGCTAAACGCTACCTCAAGTATGATTAAATCTAATTTCTTTACAAGCCCTCGTCTTATTCAATTTGATTTCATGCGCTCTTATTCAATTTCCAGATAAGGCAAATCTGAAGAAATTAACCAATTTTAGCTTAGCAGATCCTGATTTCTTTGGATCCAGTAGAATAGATGTTATTTTGGGAGCAGATAGATTTGGATCCTGTCTGCTACCAGGATTAAAACAAATGTTCTGGGTTCCTTAACAGCCCAAAATAGTATTTTTGGATGGATATTAGCAGGATATTACCTTTTTGAAATGGCCCTTCTATCGAAATCGGTAATTCCTTCAGCAGAGCTCAAATTATTCTGAAAAAGTATCTAGTGCGTTTAAGAAACAAATCTCAACTTCAATCGGAATATTTCGCCTTAATACGTAAATATAAACAATTAAACCATATGGAATTGGTTAGCGCCTTTTCTGAATCAGATTCTTCGCAAATAGTATACTTTCTTCATCATTCTATCATTCGAGATAGCAGTTTACTACTTATTTACGTGTAGTCTCTAATACCTCAAACCTCACGTTTAATGGTTTTTCTCAAAACTCGCATTTGCATATAGGTCTGAAATTGCTAAAAGAAATAATTTCAATGATCTCACGGTAGCACATGCTGCAATTTGTCTTCTTAGCCGACGTTGAGAAAATTTTCCGGCAAATTAAAGTGGATACACGTGACTGTGATTACCAGCGCATCTTATGAAATGCACTAGAAGGTAAACTCGAAGTCTGGCGATTGACTACTGTCACATATGGAACAGTATGTGCCTCGTACCTGGCTAATAGGGTGGTCAAACCCTTGGCTAGTGGTGAGGGATCTGGTTTTCCTATGTAAAGGCTATTTTAGAAAGCAATGAAATTTCTAGGATTACATTGGGATCCTATTTCTAATAATTTTAAAATTCGAGTAGAAAGTCCAGTCATTGCGAAACCTTTAAAACGAAAAATATTATCGATAATAGCTCAATTGTACGATTCCTTGGGATGGCTTTCACTTGCTATACGTGTAGCTAAATGAATGATGCAAGAATTTTGGATTCGTAGATTAGACTGGGACGATTCCCTTCCTGGTGATCTAATGAAACATTGGAACAATTTTAATGGTCAGCTAAGTAAACCGGAAGAGATTTGAATTCCAAGATGGTCAGGAAATCTACAAACAAGCTTAGGGTGTGAATTGCATGGGTTTTCTGATGCTTCAGTGAGAGTGAGAGCATACAGTTTAAGGTGGGTTTCGAACCACCAAGAGCAACATCTTTAAGAGGGCTGTGTACATGGGCTTTTGGAGACATATCGTCTAGGTATAATTTCTCCGAAACTATTGTGAAAAATATGACTTATGTGGTATGTCTGGGTTCGGAAAATAATAAGCTATCGATATGTGCTATCAAAAGTGAAATAATGTTTATTATATTAAAAATATGATTGGCCAATGTTACAATTTAAGGCAAGTAACTACAGATCCTCGAGGCCAAATGCTAGAGAGAGCGTTAGGCACGTCCGCGCTGTTGTCCTCAATGCAATGCATACCCTTTACCTCACCCCGGAAAGTTGCAGGGCCCGTAAGGTCACTATGCCTACGCGAACTGGAATTCACATCTGGCACCATTCTCAAGAAAACCTTCTTGGATTCATTTCTGAATTTTCTCTTTGGCACCAATGAAATTAACGAAATTTTAAAGTTCCCAAAAAATATGCCAAAAATACTACTCTGACGCTCAACGGATTTGGGCATTTCTCGAAATTCTGATTCAAATGATATATACTTTTAGGAGTCACTTTTCGCATGCAAAATTGAATGTAATAATTCTTCCAAATTAAGATAACTTTGAACAAGCGTATTTTTGATATAATAAACATTATTTCACTTTTGATAACACATACACATAGTTCGTTATTTCCTCAATCCAAGCATACCACATAAGTCAAATTTTTCACAATACTTTCGGAGAAATTACGCCTAAACGACATGTCTTGAAAAGCATGACAATCCAATCTAAGCATAACACATCATTTATAATTGTGAACAATGCTTTCATATCAAATAGTCGTAAGAAGTGAAAATAAAATTTAACATTTTGGAAAGGCTCCATATGGATTATCGTCTGATCAAAGCAAATTATGGAGATAGTTTCGAAATATACTGAAATATTGCTTTAGAAATTTTAATACTTTTAAAAAGTAATATTTGACCAACTTGTTTTTATTGCGTTCATAGCTCACTTTTTTGAGCACAAAGAGTAACCGATTCAAGACAAATTCAGAAAAATTCAAAACAATTCAAATAACAGAAGTTTAAAGAAATTGAGAAAAATTATATTTAATTCATAAACATTAAAACTACATTTAAAAAAGCAATCAAGTGAATTGAAAATAATTTACAAATGTGGAAAAAGTGATTCAATTGGGTAGATTTAAGTGAATTTAGAAGAACTCAAAAGAAATTAAAAGAACTGAATAGGATTTACGATGAATTAATAAGATTTCAGGGCCAAATCCAAATGAATTGTACGAAATATTTTAAAATCTCTTCAGATCGTCACAAACAATTCTGTGAAATCCATAAAAAATTTAGAACTCCATAAAATTATTAAAACCCTCGGAAATCCGTTGAAATTGTTCACATATGTTGAAAATGAAATTGAATATTTAAAAACATTATAAAATATTGAAATTATATTTTACGACTGCATGGAAAATGTATTGAAGTACATTGATATTTGTTAAATCCTTCAAAATCTAAGTAAAAAGCTAGTGAAAATGTCTTTGAAGTTTATAAAATACTCTAAAATCTTGAAAATTTCTTCAAATCATTGTAATCTCTCAAAGTTCTCGGAGTCTTTATAAACTTATAAATTTTAAGCAAACTTTAAAAATATTTGCAAGATTCAAGATAATTCAAAAATGGGTATAGGCATGAAATGGATTGTAATTAACTCACGAAGTAATGTACTGAATAAAAAGTGACTAATGTTACTTTTTACATCATCCTTATGTAAAATTATTGTTTCTTTTTGAAGTCAACTTTGTTTTACGACTACTGTTTGAACTGATAATCTGCTCGTTCACCTGACGCAAGCCAATTTGTGTCCGATTGAATCAAATATGATAATTTCAAACTGCACATTTCATTTGTTAAAATTTACTAAGGAAACTTTTGGGGGTACCTTTTTCGAACCATCCTATAATGTATACAATCCATTATTCATAACTTTAGTATAAATAAATTCTATATATTTCAAACAATTTGTCAGACTAACGCAGCAATGTTTCACAAATAAAATGTTAATGACAACAAATTATTCCTAATAAACCGCCGGCGGTTTGCCAGTACAGAATCAGTACAAGGCAGCATTGTGAAGCCTTACCAGCCAGTAATGGCCTTGTACAGATGCCCAATACTGCAACTCCAGCAATCTGTACTAGGCTAGCACTGCTAGCACAAATTTTAATAATTGATATTGATATTAAAAACATACTTGGTCAAAGTTACCCTACGTTTGAAGAATAATTTCACGGTTTGTAACGATTATTTAACAATAAAAAAATAACATTCTTATATCAAAAACGACTTTTTCTAATAGAATGAGAAATTTCAATTCAAATTTCTATTTGATATCAAGTATATTTCGAAATTATCTGCACCACATGTTTCGATCAGACAAAAATTGAAAAAGAGGATTTTCAACTTCTCAAACTTTATTTCGACAACTCAAGGTTAGTCAATGAAAAACTATTGTTAACTATTATTACTTGTGCTGTATGCTTGGATTCGTAAAAGAGTCAGGAACCCGGTAATAAGAGTTACATTCAGAAAAATTAAGAATTTCCATTTCTATGAATACGCAATTTTTCCTCCGTCTAAAAATCATCCAACGGGAACAGAAAAAGTGAAAATCCCATTCCTCTCAACCGACTTAGTAAAATTTTAAGAAAGCATTTATTTAACCTATGTGTTATTATTAAATCTTCCTAAACTTATAAATTCGAAAAATATTCAAATTTATATTTATTTTCATTTTAATAATTTATTTAAACGTCTTACAAAATGCGTCAAAGAAATCTATTTAAATATGTGAATTAAAATAATTTTAACTCTAGAGAGGTGGACTTAACTAGTTTTAAATTTTCAAATCATATATTCCACATGAAGGAATTCAAACAATTTATTACACATATTTTGTGAACTTATTAGAAGGAATTAAATAATCTCGAAATCTGAATACTTTTGGAGAATAGAAGACATCTCTGTGAGGTTATCTGTCGTTACAATTACAAGGAAGAAAACACGTTCCCCTTTGGAGAATAGGAACCTATGCGCTGATATTGAAATAATGACCGCATTCTGATCATGCACCAATAAATACTGCCATTTATGGTTTTAAATTGAGTATTATCAGTGAACTTGTACCTCATCACATTTTCTCGAGTTCAAGAATATTATTTAAAAAAAACAGTTGAGACTATTCAACATAGTGCGATACCTCCACACTAAATCTTTATTTTTCCGGAACAGAATTACTTTTTTTTATAAACTCTTTTTTATTATTATTCAGCCTCCTCACATTTCGTGGGCATGTTTTCATTATATTTTGAGATAAACAAATAAATTTTCAGTCGCTGTTTAAAAAAAAATGTCAAGACCCACGAAAGTTTAATAGCCAAATTTTTCAATGAGTTACTAAAAATTGGTTAGCCTTTTCTCGTCAAACTCATTTGCTCCCCATTGACCAACTTAATATCTCAGGAGTAAGTTGTTATTTTTGGTTTAAACTGAAAATTACACTTTTAATCGCGATCATCAACCGAGCCTGTCGCAATTTCAGGTTTCTGTCTTTTTGAGATTGTAAACTTCCACATTTTATTTCTCGGAACTGAATAATATTGTTTAATCATACTTTTTTGGCCTCAATTCAGAAATAATTCCTGTCTGGAGTAACTTTTCTTTTTATCTTTATAGGCTGGTTTCGATTTTACGGAATGTCATTGCGCTCTCCTAAAAAAATTCGTTTATGTTTGTTATCTAATTATGTATACTGCAAGTCAATGTTCTTCCAGGAATAAAATAATTTTTTTAATAAGCACGACTTACTTTAATTACCTATGTTTGCAAACTGATTATAATATCTACTATTTATTGCATGACATAATTTGCGTTCTTATATTTTCTAAAAATGTATAAATACATTTTTTGTCTAATGTCCACGTTTTGAGACCCCCTGATTCCGAAAAACAGTTTTTAACGAATGTGGCTTTCTTTACGTATATATGTTTGTGCACTGAGAGAATTATATGTAAGAATGAATAATATAAATGAATAATAAATTTTAGTTCAATATCGTTTTAAAGAAGGGAAAACAGCGGTTGCTTATCATAAATTAAGATTGTGATTTTCAGCCGTCCAAACTAGTATTTTCGTCTGAAAAAATGAGAATTTAAAATTCACTATATCAAAGTTGGCAAGCCAAGTTAAAACGATACTAATACATTTTATTTGAAAGAGCGAAAACATCTTTTGAAGTTGACGTACGAAGAATATGAGAATCTCAAACGAATATATGAAAACTAACTCACTCCACCAAAAGATTTAGCAATAGTACAATCATCATATCCATTATTATATACTTAATTGATTTACTACGTATATAATCGCACGCTTAAGCGCTATGAAATATTGGAACGGCTTCGGAAGGGTTCAAACCTAACCTACCTAAAGCTGTAACGCATTCCCTCGCAACTAAACCCCGCGGCTAATTTACATTATCGAATATTTCGTGAAAATTTCGGCAAAGCCACGTCTCTTGACATCTCAGTGCAGTATTATAAATACTAAAGCCCTTTTTCATGAGTGATTTGTGTCTTCAGACATTTTGTAAAAAGGTAGGTTAAACATTTTATCACTTTGAATGGTTGAATTGATTTTTTATAAAATACATTTTTATGAAGGAACTGATAATATTCTTGTATGAATAGCATTCTCTAATTTGATACCTCGGTAACACAGTAAAATGTACTTGAGTGTATTTAGATATCATATTTTATAAACTGTACTCATTGAATAAAATCTTATTAACTTAGTGTATACATTTCGTAAGAAAGAATTCCTAATGTTTTAAGTCCCATAGTATATGAATGAATTGAAAATAGAAAGAGTTAACTTTTATTTAAAATGCTGTGAAACATAACCTTTCGGCTAGATTGGCAAACATCGGAAACAATCGAGGAGTATTCTCAAACGAAACTATATGTGTCGTGCGCCAAAGAAAGGTGGCTTACTCTGAAAAAATTGAAATCAAGGTTTTTACACCTTTCGATAGTTATTAAGTTTCTCTTTTTAATGAAACCATCGGAAAAAATTCCAAGCGTTATTATTGCTAATAATTGAGTTGTTAGTTACCCGAGAAATCGGGGTTTCGCTCGAGAGCTCGAGATCCCGTGAAACATCTCCCACGACTCGCCGCTACATTTCCGTATCTCATCTATACCCCGTCCATGAATCATGTCTACGACGCCGCTATATGCATGAGAATGCATTAGTGAGTAGAGAGGGAAGATTGCATGCATCTTCCCTCTCTCCTAAAAGTCGCGTCTATTAGGTCGACTTCGACCGCTCCCCCTGAAAAATCTCACTTTTCAGAGTAAGACCCCTTTCTTTGGCGCACATCACATATGAAAAATCTAAAATAATGATTTCATAGTTTTCTATGCATCTCAGGTTTCTGTCAACTACATACCCAGATAGCACAAGAGTTTGCGGGAAGCTTTCCGCAAATAAGACAATGTCCGCCATGCTGCAATATTGCGAGGCAAGATTGAGGGACCATTGCCAGGGGAATCTTCCTGCAAGCTTACCTGCAATATTGAGGGAATGTTAGAGGAAGATTCGTGGGAAAGTTTTACTACAAATTTCTTTTTTAAATACCATACATCATACGTTTTTGTAGACACGTAAGGCGGCATTTTGGGAAAATATTTTAAAACTGCTGCGCAGCCCTAGGTGCCATGCAAAATTAATGCGCAATGGATCAAGCTCGAGATTGATAGGCAACGTTTCCTCAATGTTGCTTCGCAATATTGGCACATGGCGGACATCTTCTTATTTGCGGGAAGCTGGCCTGAACCTTGCAATGCAAGCTTCCGAAACTTGCATGGCAAGATTTATGAAAGCTTGCTGCAAACTCGTGCTATCTGGGTATTCACTATATACATTTCTAAAGTACGTTTTCGAGACTATGATATTCACTATTTCTCTTTTCCAAATTATTTTTCGAAAACTCAGTAAAAAAATTATCATTTTTTCCATAGTGTTTATTCTTGAAATGGAGATTTATAATATTTCTTATTTAGAATAATATTTTGTCGTCTTCGTGTGTTCACAAAAAAAAACAAAAGATAAAGTTTACATCGATTTCAGGTGAAAGATTCACCGCAACAAATTTGAGCTTGCCAGATAAACTTTACATTAATCGAAGATAATTTCTGATTTTTAACATTGCCTGGATAATCTTTCGTCTTATAAGCGCTCCATTTTTATTCGAGATGTAGCAAAAATTACGACGCAGTCGTAGTCAGTTGCTTGAATTGTCAGTTGCTTTTGGCGCTTTATGTTAAATGGTAATGAGTAAGTTCTAATTCGTCTACAATAGTGTAATTTATTTTGGAGGAGATATATCAGTAAGAACAATTTCTTTTGTGTTTTCTGTTGTTTATTCTACATGTTTTATCGAAATTTACTCACTTCAGCGTAACGCAGTTGACGAGTTCAGAATAATTTTCCTAACCTCAGTGAAACTTTCGTCAAAATGTGTTTAATTATTAACCGTTGCACGTCTTACCTGCAACAAACTTTATGTTTTGTTTTTTCTGTGATTTTTAATTCTGGTGCCGCGATTTATAGCTCGAATTCCCTCATATTTTGCCGTTTCCCATTGCTGGGATAAACATTGCTAGGATAAACTCTCGCTAAATAGCATGTAAACTTTAACAACGGGAAATTTTACATGCAAACAAATTTAACCTTAGTTTTTTCTGTGTTAAATACTCGTATGATAATATTATACTTCGGTAATGTTATACGAATAAATGTAATAAAACCTCTGTTTTCTCTATTGTTGAACGATTTTTTCCTAATTTTAATTTGTGTATTTATGCACGGATATATGTATGTCTATCTGTTTGAACCATAACTTTCAAAAAATTGAGCTATTAGATTCGCCTTCGGTACACTTTTTGAGTGTGCTAAACTAAATGCCAGGTTCGTTAAGCAGCCATTTTGGATGAAAATTCAAAAAGTTAGCGCATTTTGAATATTTTTGAGACATTTTCCGAAATTCAAAAATTCTCTGTACAGTTATTCATAGTTTTCGAAAAGACGAACAATTTATTTGTTTTAACTTTTATCAACAAAAACAAAAATTACCAAAGTTATAGCATTTAGAGTAAACAAAAAAAAACAGAAAAATGAATGTTTTAAGCCAAATAACACACAATATGAAAAAAAGTCAAGAGAAGAAAAATGTTGATTTCTGAATGCCCTACAAGATTATTATAATAAATTTTGAGTTTTCATGAAAGATAGAAAATTTAAATTTCAAAAGCATAAAAAATAATGCAATATCCAAAAATTGCATTTTTTTATTTAACAATTTCACAGTATTTCAAAGATTATCAAATATATAAATGTGTTTAAAAAAAATATATATAAGTTTTTGGTCTTGTACCTAAAAGAGGGCTGGAAATGTGAAAATTAGACTATTTGAACTTATATTTAACACAATGCTGCTG
>NC_046666.1:112151702-112153386 GCF_010883055.1 Belonocnema kinseyi | reverse complement strand
CCCCCCCCCCCCCCTCAAGAATCGAAGTTTCGTTGTTCTGTTGCTGTAACTAGTCTCGAACCTACACGCTTGGTGAGACACTTTTTGTACATTATTAGGAGATAATGCAACAGGACACCAAAACTGCGATGTAGAAAACGATGCGGTGGAAAATTCAATTTAAAAAGTCTGGGTCACTGAGGTTAGGGATATAATTATGAAGTTGAAAAATTGTCAGTCTGCTGTGTAGACTGCATGTGTAATTTCTAAATCGTCAAAATAGATTTGGAAATAAGCAAATTCTGTTTTTGAAAGAACCGCAGAAGTTTCAATAAGATGTTTAATAACAAATGTTTTTTTTAAGGATGTGCATTTTTTCAAACGAGAAAATGAAACTACTATGTTTTACTACCAATGTATGTTATGAATTGTAATAATATACATTTATGGAAATGCTGCACAATTTGAGGGACAAACTCGAGTGCAAAGCACGAGATACGTGATGAGAATGTGTTTGTTAAAATCGAAGGATCTTTAACAAAAGAGAATTCACAATTACCATATTACTGTTGTCGATGCTTTGATCCTTAGCTTTAAAAGTCTGTGCACAACTATGGGGAATATACAAAGAACAAGCGCGTGGCGCGAGGTAAATACATCATCAAGCGCAAAGCGCGAGAACCAACAGTCGTGTATAAACTAAATTAGCATTACATTTAACAGGCGAGTGAACAATTCAAGGTTATCAACATTTTATCGTATTTATTGACCAAAAAAATGTAATATTGTGACTCTCAAAGCAATAAATGGCTCAGAAATCCTAAGTATTAACATATTTAAAAATTCTTTTGAAAAAATTAGAATTTGACACTGGTGTTAAAATAGTTAACTAATTTGATAATAAAATTTGGATTCAGCTTATTTTTTTTAATAAGGGATGAAATATGCTATACAGAATGAGCATATATCACATAAGCGGCATTGGTTAAGGCGCTTCAAACGGCTGTCAAATTCGCAAGGGGCAAATTAAATCTGAACAGTTGAGTTTTTGAACGCCATATTTTAAGTACATGATCTAAATGCAATTATACCGGACGGTTCAGGTCACTTTTTCTTGAAAAGATTCGTTTTGTTGTTGTATTTTGTAATTGAAAATAAAATGTTATTTCTCGCTTGAAATTTGCGCGAGCTATACAGTGAAACGGTAGTATAGTGTCCGGGAGGGGCAGGAGCGGAAAGCGGGGGATTCGCCTGTATTCCCACGTGTCTCTCAAATGGCTGTCAATTTGGCTACATTAAAACTGCATCTAAACGCATGCATTTTTCGCCACAATATTTTAATCACATAATCCATTGGCAATTATACCGAACGTTTAGCTCGCTTTTTCCCGAAAATGTTCTTGTCGTTTTTTGTAATTGAAAGTGAAGATGATTTTTTCTCGCTTGCAACTGGCGCGTTGCGTACAGTACACGGGCGTATACCAGTGGCTGGGTGCAAGAGTGGCAAGAGGGTGGCTCTACTGCCTGCCCAAGTGACTCACTAGGGGTCAATATTTTTAGAATCGCCATATCTAAAACAGGTTTCTACGATCCAGTAAATAAGTATACGAGGGTGGATCAAATATAAACCGGAATTTTACAAATACTTTTCTTAGCCAATCGCAAGCACTCTCACAGTGTAGGTTCTTGTAATGTAGTGTATTAG
>NC_046666.1:112150351-112151602 GCF_010883055.1 Belonocnema kinseyi | reverse complement strand
GTCTCTGGCGATAACATTGGTGCAGTTCGTGACCTTATTGAAAGTGACAGGCGGTTCACTATTCATGAAATCGCTTTACAGGTGGGAATTAGCTATGGAAGCACTCAAACAATCATTAAAAATCATCTTGGTTTCAAAAAAATCTATGCCCGATGGATCCCGAAGTTATTGAACGGAGATCAAAAAAACATCCGACTGCGAATCAGTAAGAGACATCTGAATCGATTTCAGCGGGAGGGAGAGACTTTTTTGAAGCATATCGTGACATGTGATGAAACATGGGTGCATCATTACACTCCCGAGTCCAAGATGGCGAGTAAAGAATGGCGAAGGAAAGACGAACCTGGTCCTGTGAAAGCTAAACCCCGTCTCTCAGCCTGTAAGGTCCTCGCGACCGTCTTTTTCGACTACAGAGGAGTGTTGCTCATTGATTTCCTACATGATCGACATACGGTTAACGCTGCCTACTACTGCCAGCTGTTGGAGGCAGCAAGAGCCGTTTACAGAAGTAAAAGACGCGGTGACCCCATCAGAAACGTCATCCTTCTTCATGACAATGCCAGGCCACATACGGCGGGTGAAGCGAAACAAAAACTGGAGGATATGCATTGGGAAACCCTTGAGCATCCTCCATACAGCCCAGATTTGTCACCCTGTGACTATCATTTGTTTGCGCCCATGAAAGATGCACTTGGAGGATTGCGATTTGACAACGATCAAGATGTTGAGGAATTCGTGCGCCATTGGTTGATGACTCGACCTCAAAGTTTCTACGAGCAAGGAATTAACAAGCTTCCAAACCGCTGGAAAAAATGTGTAGAGTGTGAAGGAGACTATGTAGAAAAATAATCAATAGCATTTTTGTATTGTTTTATAAATAAATAAATATTAAAAAATAATTCCGGTTAATATTTGATTCACCCTCGTAATATCATTATTTTTGGTTTCTTCACACAACTTTCGCCATGAAATGACTGTATTCGTACGTGGATTCATTATCAATCGGCGTATTGCCAAAATAAATGTATTAGCAACCAAAAAGTTTTCAACTGTGAAACGTAAAGGAAACAAACTTTGTAATTTAACATTTTTAAAGTTTTGAAGATGCTGAATTTGTAACATTTATAATTTAAAGTTGTACACATGTTTCGCTTCAAGGCAAACAAATCATTAACGCAATAAGAAACATAAAAAAATATTGTTCACTGGAAGTTGGAAGACGTCAAACATTAATTTTATTTTTTCTTTATA
>NC_046666.1:112125022-112150251 GCF_010883055.1 Belonocnema kinseyi | reverse complement strand
TAATAACTTTTATTTTCTACACCCCTCGCCTTCATCACCCCAAACATGATCCAAAAATAAAAAATAAAAATTTTTACGTATTACTTTTAATTGTTTGCAATTTCTGTTGTTCGTTTCATAAAAATCATTACCACTGGAAACTTTAAATATTTTCCAATACTTTTGAAACAATATTTAATTTTTTAAATAAATGTGAATTATTTAAACAATTATTTTTTCCCAAAAAATGTAAAAATTAATCTATTTTTTTTTAATAGTAATAGTTGGTGATACATAATTTTGATTCATTTCTTCTAATTTTTCAGAAATCTTCATTTGTTTAAACAAGTTTTATTTGGTTAAGTGTGTTGGTATGAATTTTGCTAAAGATATAAATCAGCGGATAGCAGACGGCAGCATTTGAACTGTTAGAATCGTTTGCTAATTTATTTTTGTATGCACAATTCTGACATAATAGAAGAATTCTAGAGATCAAATGACGTTCCAAAGGGCCAGTTCTTAATGATGGTGTCCACAAATTTTGAGAAATACGTCGCGAAATGGAGCAAAAAGCAGAGAGAATTGACATGCACTGTCTGTGTTTTTGTAACTGTATTTATAATCAACAACCAGGCTAGCTGTTACCTTCACTTTACACGCGGTATCGGGCTGCCCTTCCTTATCAACCGTGGGTCAAGATTAAAATTCTCAAAGGGGAAAACCTCTTCTGGGACATTGACTTTTTGATGAGACTATCATCAATCCATATTACTTGAAAAATAATGAGACATGTGTACCGGATTTTTCGTCTCTTGTAAGAACAATTAACGTTTGTAAATCGGCATGAAAGTGTGAAGTAGTGGGAATTGTTGATGCTGAGTTTTTCTGATATTGTGGTGCAATTTGAGGTGAGTGGATTGTGGAAGTGTGTAGAAGGGTGTGGATGTGAGAGATCTAATGGAGGGATTGTGAGATTGCAAAGGGGAGGTAGATATTTTGGAGAATTTAGACAGATTTGTGTGAAAGTTTGAGCGATTATCTCCGCGGAAGAAATAGAGTTAGAGCAGGAAGTGTTTAGTACGCCAAAAAAAGAGATAAAGGAAAGGAAGGCAAGGGGGAAGTACAAAAAAACTATAGAAAAGGAAAGATGAAGAGCAAAAAGCGTAGGGTCAATAGAAGCATTTATCAAAAGGAAGAAAGGGAAGAGAGAAAGCAGTGAAGAGAAGGAAGATATCGGGGCGAGTGTAAAATACCAGAAAATGTTTAGATCGCCGCTGGAAAAGCAGAGTTTGGTAGGGAAGAGCGATAACCGTAAGGGTGCTGACGGTAGCGGAGACGAAAGTGATTTGTCGATGAAAGAGGAAAAACTAAAGGAAATTCGAGAAGAGATGATAGAGGTAGTGGGGAATTATGAAGAAAAGCAGGAGAAACGGGGAGAGGAATTAAAGAAGGAAATTAGGCGGAAAATGGCTGAAGTTAAGAAAGAAATAAAAAAAATGGGAAGAAATCAGGGAAGAGTTAGAAGAGAAGATGCAGTCATTGGAGTAAAAACTAGAGAAGCAGGAAGAAGTTAATAATACAAAGATAGAGGATATGAGAGGTAGGATGAAGAAACTTGAAAGCTCGAACGGGGATTGTGGTGGGGGCGAGAGTGGGAACGAGGTGATGGAAAGGCTAAGAAAAATAGAACAAAGAATAGAAAGGAAAGAAAGGGAAGAAAAAAATTAAAAATATTGATGAAGGGTATAAGATTAGAGGGAAAGGGGTGGCCGAAGTACTAAAAAGGATTGATGCTAAGGTAGAGATAGAGGAAATGCGAAATGTAGGAAGGGAAGTGCAAAGAGGGAAGATAATGGTACTACTGAAACTAAAGAAATGGGAACATAAGAGGGAGGTGATGACAAAGAAGAGGTTATTATATGGTAGTCCAGAGAGAATAGAGGCTGATTTGACATGGGTAGAAAGGAAGATGCAGTATAAATTAAGGAAAATAGTGGAAGAGGAAAGAAAAAAGGGAAAGAGAACATTGGTTAAGTATGGGAGAATTCAGATAGATGGAGTATGGTGGGATTGGGATGAAGAAAGGGAACAGATAGTAAAAAATGACATGCAGGGAAACTAGAAGAGGAAGGAACGAGAGATAGGAAAATAAGAAATAGTAAGAAGGAAAAAAAGGTGAGAAACGAAAGTAGGGAAGAATGGAAGATTTGTTACTGGAATATAGCAGGATTGGAGAGAAATGATAGGGAGTTTATGA
The DNA here is from genome assembly GCF_010883055.1 of Belonocnema kinseyi. Lineage (NCBI taxonomy): Eukaryota > Metazoa > Arthropoda > Insecta > Hymenoptera > Cynipidae > Belonocnema > Belonocnema kinseyi. The sequence goes on along the minus strand of NC_046666.1, from coordinate 112,148,015 downwards.
CAAATTTGACACAATGGGATGTCGTCATAGTGATGAAGACGTGGCTAGATGAAAAGAGGTTGGAAAGAGCAAGGGGAACGTTACCAAGAGGTTACAAATGGCAAGTGCAAAATGCAAAGAGGAAGAATGATAAGGGCAGAGCAATGGGAGGAATGGTGATGGGAGTGAGGAATGGATGTATAACAGGGAAAGATAAGAAAAACAAGAATGAATAAAAAGGAGTAATAGTGGAAGAGGCAATGGTGGGAGGAGAGAAGTGGAAGGTAGTAAGGATTTATGTGAACGGTGATATGCAGGAAAAAGCAGAGGAGATTAAAGAAATGATTGAAGAAAATAAAGAAGAGATTAGGATGATAATAGGTAGGGATTTCAATGCGAGAACAGGAGACAGAGGAGGAAGCGAATAGGGAGAAAAGAGAGTGAGAAAATCCAAAGATAAGATACTAAATGTGGAGGGGAAAAGTTGTTGAAGAGCTTGGAGGAGTTGAGATGGTATATCTTAAACGGAAATATAGAAGAGGATGAAAAAGGAGAATATATTGATTCGGATCACTTTCACTTAATAGTGACATTAGAGGGACAAAAAAGCAATAGCAATATGAGTAAAAGGGGAGCAAATGTAAAAATCGTAGGAAAAGTGGATTGGTAAAGGGAAGGAAAAGAACAGTTTATAGAAAAATAAGAAATATCAAAATGGGAGAGGGAAATGTGGTCGAGGAGATGGGAAAAATGATAGGAGAAATAAAAATAGGATTAGAGTGCTTACAAGAAAGGTATATAAGGTGGACACTAGGGACAGACTGGAAGACGCCAGGATATATGGTGAGAGAAGAAACGCAAAGGGGTAAGTTAAGTATTAGAGCTAAAAAGAGGGCATGGCAATTTGAGCGAAGCTGAGGGAGGGAAAGGGTAGGGAAGTTGGCGACAAAGTGTTTGATGGAGGTAGAAGGGAGAAGAGAGAGAGAGAGAGAGAGAGAGAGAGAAAGAGAGCGATCGAATTAACGAGATGGGAAGGGGAAAGGAGGGAGTTTTTTAATGATAGAGAAATAGAAGACGGGACTGAAGTACACTATGAAGAACTGTAAAAAGGGAGAGGGAAATATAATCAATAGAAAGATGGGGGGCGCTTGAGGAATCAAAATACAGTAAATGGTATGAGATGATAAAAAAGGAAGGGGTGCCAAAGTATTTAGAAAAGGGATGGGGAGAGAGAAGGTGGACCAGAATATCAAGATTTAGATTGGGAAACGAGGTAAGGGAGGGGATGTACTGGGAAAAAGAAGAGAACAGAAAGTGTAGAATATGTGAATGGGAGGAGGAACCATGGGAGCATGTACGGGAAGGATGTAGGAGAGGAGTGGAAGATAAACGAAGTTGGCAAGAAAATGTGGTTAAGATTCTAGGGGAAGATGGATTAGGAGAAGAATCGATGAAGGAGTTGCAGGGTGCTAGGGGAACGAATGAGAGAGAATGAAAGAATGCATGTGGAAAAGGTAAGTGGAGGCATAAAAAAGTGAAACAAAAAGGAAACGGAAGTCGCTTAGATTATAAGCGTAAAGATTGTAAGTAATGGTCAAGTCAAAGTTAAGTAGACTAAGATGCGTTTGCGTTCTCATGCACTCTCTCTCTCGCTTGCACTCTCGCTTTCGTTCGCCCCCTCACTCGTTTGCTAATAAGTCCTAAATTGCGCTATCGCAGGAAATAGAAATAAGGAACTAGATATAAGACTTTATGTAAATAGTTGTAAATAATTGTATACATAAAAAGGATAAGATTGTAAAAAAATATAGATATAAGCGGAAAGATTGTAAGGAATGGAAGTCATGTAAACCCTTAGGGGACACATTATGAATAAAGGAGAAATCGCATTAGCCAAGGGTGCAGAACCTCTACCGGTTGGCACGCATGAACTCCCGTCAAGCGCCGTTGGTCCAGTGGAAAAGAGTCTGGCTGATTACCACGCTGCCGTGGTTTCGAATCTTTCTCTAAACTTTTTTCTTCGTATTGTAAACATGTCAAATAATAATTTTTAATGCTTCCATGGCGAATAAATTATTTGTTTGAAAAATATTACTGGGAAATAAATGTCATGCAGACACTTTTCGAATAATTACCCGCAAGTATGTAACAAAAAATAAATTACGATTATAAAAATAAATTATTCGAAAAGTGTCTGCATGATATTTATTTCCCAGTAATATTTTTCAAAGAAATAATTTATTCGCCGGGGAAGCATTAAAAATTATTATGGAGCTTGAAGCAAGTCCATGCTCGCGAGCCAATAGAGGCTTTGCACCCTTAGCTTATGTGATTTACAAACGCTCATAGTTCTTACAAGGGACCAAAAAATCCGGCGCACGTGCCTCATTATTTTTGAAGTAATATCGATTGGTGATAGTCTCATCAAAAAGTAAATGTTATACATTTAACAGTAGTAATTGATACTAATGAAAGATATATTGCAGTAATATCGAACTCAAAATGCTTGATACGATTTAAAAAATATGTTTTGGAAACAATTGTTTTAAACAAATTATATGTGTTTAAACAATTAAAAAAATGTGAATACTTTTTTGTATAAACTCTATAGTCAGAAAAATAATTCGACGTGTTCTATTTTATTTCCTTTTTCTTGAAGTTATCGAGAAAAACTGCTTGAGCAAATAAAAATTGTTTACAAAAATAGAGATATGTTAAAAATTAGAATAAATTTATCAAAATTCTGTAATTATTCAAGAAAAAGTAGTTCAGGTTACGAATTAGAAAAACATTGAACATCTCGGGCTCAATTTTTAGAAATTGTGTAAATAGACAATAATTAATTGTTTAACTAATTATATAATTTTTAAAACAGAATGTCATACCTCAAGCAATTACCAACTATTACTATTCAAGAAGAAAATAGATTATTTTTACATTTTTTGGGGGAAAAAGTTGTTCAAATAATTTACATTTATTTAAACAATTAAAAATTGTTTAAAAAGTAATGGAAAATACTAAAATTTTCAAGTGGTAATTATTTGTATAAAAACTATAAGAGAAATTGCTAACAATTTAAAGTAATACGTAAAAATTTTAATTTTTTATTTTTGGGTCATGTTTGGGGCGATGAAGGGGGGGGGGGAGGTGTAGAAAATAAAAGTTATTATTATTATCTTATTTCGTAGACACTCCTCTTTAATTCCTAAATACACACACATACTAGGCAGTCTGATAAGTCCCTGATAAATGAAACACGGAGACGTTTTTTTGGCCAAAGTCGGTTTTATTGTTCAACATACTCTCCTTTCAGGTCGATACAGCGAGTCCAACGATTTTCTAACTTTTTGATACCGTCCGAAAAGTACGCGATCGGAAGGTCTACAAAATACGCCTCAGTTTCAGCTATGAGCTCCTCATTTGAGTAAAAACGCTTACCGGTGAGCCATCTCTTCAGGCTAGGGAACAAGTAATAGTCGCTAGGGGCCAGGTCCGGTGAATACGGTGGCTGAAGAACCAATTCGAAGCCGATTTCATGCAATTTTGCTTGTGCAACTAAGCATGAATGAACAGGCACATTGTCGTGATGATAAAGCGGTTTTTTCTTCTTCAAATGCGGTCGTTTTTCGGCGATTTCGATTTTCAATCGGTCCAATAATGATGAATAGTATGCTCCGGTTATGGTTTTAACTTTTTCAAGGTAGTCCACGAATATTATGCAATGTGCATCCCAAAATACGGAGGCCATAACCTTTCCGATCCATTGTTGCGTTTTTGGACGCTTCGGAGCACTTTGGCCCGGTGGAATCCACTGTTTTGCCTGTTGCGTTGACTCAGGAGTGTAGAAGTGGATCCAGGTTTCATCCATGGTTATGAATCGGCGCAAAAACTCGGTCGGCTTACGCGAAAATAATACCAAATTCTGCTGGGAAGTTGTCACACGAATTCGTTTTTGGTGTGCGTGAGCAAACGCGGCACCCATCGCGCGCAGAGCTTCTTCATGCCCAAAACTGAATTCACGATGTTGCCCACACGTTCCAATGATATGCCTACAGCATTAGCTACCTCTCTCAATTTCACTTTGGGATCATTCAACATCATATCATGAATTTTTTCAACATTTTCTGGTGTAGTGACCTCTTTTGGGCGCCCAGATCGTTCAGTATCTACTGTGCTCGTACGGCCACAACGAAACTCGGTAAACCTCTTATGAATCGTTCCAATCGACGGTGCAGAGTCCGGGTAATACTTATCCAGTTTGGCCTTGGTCTCGGATATCGTTTTCTTGCGAATATGTAGTGTTTGATCAAAACTCGAAACTCAGATTTTTCCATATTAAACAAAAACTCGGAGGCTAGTTGCTTCTCAGTGCTGTAACTTGTAAATGCGTAAACATAAATGGCTGAAGTTTTGACAGGCGTCATTTGAAGGATCAAGATCGACGAAAATGGTTCACATTAGTGAATACTAATGCCATCTCTTAGAATTTTCAGGTACTTATCAGACTGCCTAGCATGTATGTATATACTTAACTGCTATAAAGAAAAAATAAAATTGATGTTTGACGTCTTCCAACTTCAACATCTTCAAAATTTAAAAAATTTTAAATTACAAAGTTTGTTTCCCTTACGTTTCACAGTTGAAAACTTTTCGGTTGCTAGCACATTTATTTTGGTAATTCGCCGATTGATAATGAATGCACGTAGGAATACAGTCATTTCATAGCGAAAGTTGTGTGAAGAAACCAAAAAAAATTATATTATACTTATTTACTGGATCTTAGAAACCTGTTTTAGATATATCGATTCTAAAAATACTGACCCCTAGTGTGTAAATTGGGCAGACAGTGGAGCCCCCCGCTTGCCGCTCTTGCACCCAGCCACATGTATACGCCCGTATACTGTACACAACGCGCCAGTTTTAAGCGAGAAATAACATTTTATTTTCAATTACAAAGTACAAAAACAAAAAGGAGCTTTTTTGGAAAAAGCCAGCTGAACCGTCCGGTATAATTGAATTTAGATCATATGCTTACAACATGGCGTTCAACAACTCAACCGTTTAGATTTAGTTTGCCCCTTGTGAATTTCACAGCCGCTTGAAGCACCTTAAAGGGATGATGAGCTTGAATATGAGACCCTTATCACCGACTTCTACGTGATTTTCATGACGAGTACGAACAAAACTTGTTCAAACATGCATAAAGTGTGTAACATTGCTTCATTTTCTCAGTAATACATGTAAAATGACACCATTTTCAAAATAATTCTCTGAATTCTATGTAGCTTGATCGCATTGTTTTTATATTAAATTACTTAATATCTATAATATATAACATAAAAAGCGGGTGGGGGGTCTTTATTTTATGGCTCTCATTAAAGGGTATTAGTTTGACTCACCTCTATGGAATATTCTTATCACAACATTTTTTCAATATATTTAAACCGTTCAAAAAATATCTAAAAAGGATAAAAAATAATCAGCAGTGCAATTCAAAAACATTGAAATAACCTTAGGAAAAAATACATTTTCTGCTATATAAATCCCTCCATAAAATGCACAGTTTTCGATTGATCTAATTATTTTATAAAACTTTGGAACTTTACTTTTAATTGCAAATAACAATTTCTAATCAATAATTTAAATTATGCAGAAGTTGTGTATAAGTTATGAAAGCACATTTGCTACAAGTTACAACTTATTTAAATTTTCATTTTATTTTGCACAATGCATATTGTAAAAAACTTGTTGATCGAAAATATATTATTTTTATCCACGAAGTTAGCATTTTGATCCAATTACATTAGGACCTGTCGCATCGGGACTCGTCACATCGAAATCCTCGGAGGGTTGTAGTCCTCACTCGTAAACTTCTCCACTGGCAGTGATAGGTAGGCGCACGCGCATAAAAACGCAGCAGACTCCACGCGACGGAAGTCAGCGCTGTATGCATGAAATTTGACCAGCTTATAACGTCCGCTGAAATTTTAGGGCCTTGTACATTTTAAGATACGTCACTACCAGGAGATGTAGCTAGATTTGTTTTTGTGACCTGCCTGATCGAAAGTGGAGAACCGGTCCGTCTTGATCCGACGAGTCTTACTGTAATTCATTTCCGATTCTTCACTAATAATCCCGATTGAGGCTATTAGAAAAGCAATTTTGCACTTCTGCCATTGGCGAAAAAGCAGAATATAATAGGTGCCTAGCAGAGCCACTCTAAAAGCATTATTTTGATTTTTAACCTGATTAATTTAATTCCAATTTGTTATTCAAATTCCATATAGAACCTACCATAGCAGTAATTTTGAACTTGTGCCGTTCGTGAACGGCACAGTCTAGGGCAACTTTCAATGCAGAACTTTGAATTTTCGTTAGTTAAATTGAATTCCACTTCACCATTAAAAGGCTAATAGAACCACATAGAGAAGCATTTTATAGTTCGTAATATAATATATAGATGAGAGTACCCAAATATGAGATACCAACTCTGTTTGGCGGGATTGTCGGAATTCAATGTACTGAATTTAAAAGTTATATAGGTCATTTTAAAGGAAATTTAGTTTGTCATAAGAAGCTAAAATAAAAAATTGCATTAAAAATTTTTTTTATGCTGAAAATGCAAAAAATGTAAAAAAGTACTTTTTTCAAACTCGTCAAACTATTCTTATAATACGAGATACCCCAGGAAATTGCTAATAAAATGCAAAATAAAGTATTATTTTTAATGAAAAACTTCATTCCATATTTCCGAAGTATAAATTTACTGCTATTTGGATATATTTAGTTTTTGCAGTAGTCACAAACACTGTTGTAACCAATTTCCCTCGCGCAGCCACAGTGTTATAAAAACAACAGGTATCGCATATTATGAGAAATACACCGTGCAACTATGCACTTACTATGCCTGACCTGTACAATGAAAAACTTCAATACTATCGATATTTTACTACTTAGTTATTCAATCCCCATCACTCCAGACGAACTTTACTGCTAAATACATATTTAATGAATAATAAATAGGTTTTACCATGGCTTTCACAAAAAGTTCGCGTATAATCTTTAGAAGCTTAATGAAAAATGGACTATGCCACGAAATTACTCTTTCTTCAAGGGCTACAAGTTAGTGATAGAACCAACAGAGTGGGTCTCTTAGTTTAGCTGATACTCCGCTTTCTCATATTACGAGAATATCTCATATTTGAGTACTCTCCTTTATATATATGCATATATATTGTTTGTTTGTTTTACTTTCCCATATATGCAAGTGGCAACATTCGCCAAAGATCTACCGTAAACTTTTGGAGTTTTGCACTTACTCTTAATATATAACTTAGATAGACTTATGATATACATTCTATATTACTATTCGAACATATCAACGTATTAGGCTCAAACTCACTTTCGAATCTTATATTTAATACATATAATATTTAGTAGAACATTTCTGAATTTATTGATACAGAATAGGATTAAGATTTTATAATTATTTTTCATTTCTATAACGTATCTTTCTACCTTAGGCATTATGTTAATACATTGTTATACTGCAAAACGTATCACCCAAAATTTCTCTACATTGTACACTGTTAAAAATAATATTAAATATAATATACCCATGTGTATTAAAATTAATATATCAAGCATATGAAATCGCCATTGAGAGCGACTATATTAAATTTCATATACATTCATGTTAATCACTTACAAGAAAAATCAGATAATTCCATTTTTCACATTCAAAACAAGTTTAGCAGTAATTTTCGATTCTGAATAATAAAACATGATACCTTCTTCCTGTTAACCAGAAATACAGTTGGATTTCCAGTCAAAAAGTTCAACTAAGCAAATAAATAACAGACCTAACCTACAATTAACTGTCTTTGCCTTAAATTTGGCTATTCAGTGCGAAATTAGGAAAAAGTTTTACCCGTACATTGCACATTCATAATAAATAATAATTCAGTCGACAAATTCTAGATTATAAATTTAACTGAGAATTTTTTACAAGATTTAAAGAAATTAAAGCACGTTCAGTTTTCACGCACATTGCTATATTACCCTGTGTATTAAATTTAATTCACATGTATGTTAAATTCACTAAACCAATGCATGTTATATTTCAGTAGCGGTAGTGCATATTTGCTTCACACACATGTATACTAAACCTCGGACAGATTTTTCTAACAGTGTACACACAGTGTAAAAAATGGTGATACTGAAATATTGAATAATGTACATTTGCACAACAAAGAAAAACTTTATATAATTCTCTTTTTAATTACATTTATTGCCAATAAATGTGAAAATACTGAAATAAAATAATTAAAACTTTAGTCACAATTGCAAATTTATATTGAAAAGTTACTCGCTCCAAGCACGTCCAAATAGTGTTACACGATAAACATGTGTTCCTGGCGGGAATTTCCCCTATCTGGGCATGTATGCTTTAGTTAAAGTGAAAATATTGTTTTTCTGCAATATAAGTAGATAGGTAAGGCGGATTCTGGATGCAGATTTTCCGTATGAATAGCAAACTTCTGGCTAGAGCGCAGAAGGCTGTAAAATTGGCTTCAATTCTTGTGCTGACTAACGAATCACAGTTTTGAACGATCCATACTATCGATATTCGAAATCAATACTTAAAAATCATGGGAATGGACATTTTCAGCCCCAAAAATATGTAATAGGAGATGATATGATATACGATAGCGCAATATTAAACTACATAATACCTGTTATTCCCGGAATTGAAGTTTTTCATCCCAAAATAATATAATGTATTTATTAAATGTTTATCACAATGGTGCGTCATTAAAAATTTCCAAGATCGTGCAGGTTCGAACACGTTTCTCGGTAAACAAAATTCCATTCTGATGACGTCATCATCGATTCCTGGAATCCTTATCTACGTGAACTAAATTAATCAAACGTTCTCCTTTGATATTTGCCGACAGGGGTGTCATATTTCATATGATGTTAAACAATTCTCGATAAACAAAATTTCATTCTGATGACTTCATCATGATTCCTGGAAACCTTAGCTTTGTGAAGTAAATTGAATAAACGTTTAAAGACGCATTCTTTTTTTTCACTCTTACGTTAATTATTGCATCATATGGTGAAATACTACGCAAAAGTCTCCAGAAATTTGGTGGAGGGGGTAGGTGTCCATAAGAGGATATACGATATACAAACTCTAAGGAGAAAGTTGACAGACCTAGGAGTTAACAGGGATACAAAATAACGGATATTAAGGAGGCTAAAACAAAATATGGAACGAGAACGCTTGTAATCATAGAAAACAAATTCATCGTTTTTCTACCTCAAAAAATGGCAAAACTGTTTGAAGAGGATAAAAATCTGTTCATCCAAATGAAGAAAGTCTGTGAAGATCAGCATCTTGAAATGGTATATTTGGGTGAACGCTTCAACTCCATTGAATTTGTGGAGACAAATGTATAAGTGTGTGTGCAGTTTTTCAATTATCGTTCAATCTGTGACAAGCTTTAGTGAGATATACATCATGTCGTATACTCCACGAAATCAAACGTTACATGCGATCACATACAACCTGAATTCATCATTCACGAAACAAATTATTGTCGGTGTGGAATTAAAAAAAGACGGAAAGCTCGCCTCAGCAGTGAAACTTCAGGCCAGTCAACCTAATGCAAGTATAATCCTGAATCCTCAAGATTGGAAATTGTTCAAAAGTTACTTTAACCTCATGACACTCTTCTTTGATGTCCAAGAGAAGCAACAATGCATAGACTGTGAAAATTTCAATATACAGGGTTTGTACGGAAAGTAATAGGACTGAGTCGATTGAAAAAAATTTATTGAGCCATTCGTTACAATTTTTTTAAAACTTTTAAAATAGGCTCCTTCTGCGTCGATGCAGCGCTGCCAGCGCGATTTCCAAGCATTGAAGCCGTTACAGAAGCCATTCTCCGGAATAGCCTTGAGAGCCGCGGTTCATGCTGCTTGGATCCCCTCTGTCTTCTCAAAATGCTTGCCTTTCATCGGCCTTTTCAGGCGAGGAAACAAAAAAAAGTCTGGGGTGGAGCCACATCTGGGCTGTAGGGCGGCTGCGGAAGCGTTGGGATGCCGGCCTTGGTCAGGTAGCTGTTCACAAGAAAGGCGGTGTGAGCCGGGGTGTTGTCGTGGTACAACTTCCAGACGGCTGCGATGTGATGAACCACAGATTTTGATAAATTTAACATCTGGGCAATTAAACGAATACTCAGTCGACGGTCCGAGTTCAAAACTTTGCACACACGAGTCACATTGCCGGTGTTTATCGAAGTCGAAGGTCTTCCAGCACGGTCTTCATCGGCGACCTCTTCCCGGCCCTCCAAAAAGGCCTGGTGCCACAGAAACATACCACTTCTTGCTAAAGCAACATCTGGGTAAGCCTACTTGATCATATCAAACGTCTCTGTCGCAGATTTACCGAGTTTCACACAGAATTCAATCGCGTACGCTCTGCTCTAACGAACGCTGCATTTTCGGCTTGCACCACTCAATGAAACACGTCGCGTGAAAATGCCTGTCCTGACTCTCCAAGTGCTCGGAGACAACTGACCAGCCGCTCGTTCGTTAGCTAGGAACGCCCTCTAACAAATCCAGTCGGTGCGCGCACGCTTCGAAGCACAGTCGCGGCGGAAGAAAATCAGTCCTATTACTTTCCGGACAAACCCTGTACACATGACTATAGCTTTTAGAAATTATATAGTGGCTTTGGAGAAAATTCAAGGAACGCAAAAATATTATCCATTTGTACTGCAAGAAACAACGTTTGCTGTTCTTCAGGAAGTCAGCCCTTGTGTTGACCGGTATCTTCTGGATCTGAGTGTTATGCTGTTTCAACATACAAAAGATGTCATTATTGAAACCATCGCTGAAAGTTTATGGCGTAAAGTGAAATCACCATCTGTGAAAAGTGTAAAATCTTATATAGGAAAAATCTGTACAAGTTTAAAGAGTAAAGCAATGACAAAACTTATATTTGCTAATCTTACGCGATTTGAAATTCTATTTCTTGAAATGATGACTTTTTATAGCCAGGATGTGTGTGAAGAAGTGATTGAGAAATTATCAGAACTCAGATGCGTGAATGGTAGCTTTATAAATTTAAAATTCCATGTTTTTTTTTGTAAGAAATATCTGAATAAAAATATAATTTAAACTAAATTCACCTTTTCTCATTTACTAGATTAAGGTATGTAGATGTGTAACTAAAATAGACATATATACCCGAAAATGATCAACTTTTTTTAGAAAAAAATTAAAATTAATACATAAGATACTTACAAGCTAGATTTAGCTACCCAACTATTGTGTGAGTCATCGAAACCTAACCATTTTGCAAGTAGCTCATTTCCTCGCTTTTTCAGTACTTTTTCAACCAAATAAATGTCAAGATGTTTAACTTTTCCTAGTTCTTGCTCATAAAAACTACCTACAATAGTTTTATCCCAATAATCTTTAAGCATATACATCACTGGATTAGTATTTTTAACATGGCTTACGGTAAATATTTCAGTTGTCCAATTCGGTGTGTAGACTTTATCAAAAACATGCTTAAGTTTACTTATACGCACTTTATCTCCAACTTAAAATTTCGCTTTCTCAACTGCATGTTTTACACTGTAATTTTTGTATACATCAAACAACAATTTTTTCTCATTTTCTTCAGTAACATCTTTTGGTTTCATTCGAATAGTCTGATGCCTAGTATTGTTGTAAGATGAAACTAAATGTTTCAAAATATTTATCCATTTGTAATTTCCCTGTAAGCTAAATTGTATCCACATTTTATTCTTTAAAGTACGATTGAATCGCTCGCAAATGGATGCTTTTAAATTGCTAAACGTCGAGTACAAATTTATCTTGTATCGCTCCATAAGATTTTCAAACTGTAAGTTGTAAAATTCTTTGCCTCTATCAATATTGAAATATTTCGGTATGCATCCTTTGCCAAGTATAGATTCCATAGCTGTAGCTACATCTTTACCCTTCTTGGATTTAGCTGGAATAGCCCAAGAAAATTTGGAAAATATATCAATGACAGTCAAAATGTACTTGTATCCTTTGTTTTCTTTTGTATAAGGTTGCATTTTCACAAGATCAGCTTGCCAAGTCTCATCGATGCCACGGATATCAAAGTGCCGACGTTGATAGTTTCTTCTAGCAGGCTTATGTAGCTCTTTCACTAGTTGCAACTATTCGTTATTCATTTTTTAGTGTATTCAGCTTGGCATCCAACTGAGAAATGAGCTCTGAATTGTGATGCGCCAGTTCTTGAATGGAATCCACATCAACTTTCAAAATATTTAAACTTTCATGTGAGGAAGTTTCTAGAGTTTCAATCATCATGTTATTGTCAACAACTTCAGTTCGCAAGGAAGCTATGACATCATGTAGAGTCTGAATTTCTTGCTGTAACACATGTTGCATCATACTTAAATTTACTACATCATCTAAATCTTTTGCATCAGCTACATTGCACAGATTTTTCTTTCCGATATCATAATGCCCATCGGTGGTGAATTTGAATCCAACTCCTGGCGGACCTCGACTTGCCATCTTAGCTCGCTTAATATGACGTCCGAACACATCGATACTCATTTTGCAAATGACCAATATATTGTCAAATTAATTAATAAATATTAATTAACAATAGTAAATTGATAAATTTATTTAAAAAATTGATTAATAGATAATTCCAGCCTCTCGTAATTCTTCAATAAATGACATAATTTCATTTGTGTGACTTGAACTTCCCGCTGCTTGAGATGCTAACAGTAAACGCAATCTATCAACTAATTCCTTTGGATTATCCCAATAAATGTAGTCTAATTTACTAGCCTCGGTGCTAACCATATATTTTGGAAATAAACCGTTACCCATTGAAGAGCGCTTTTCAATTTGTTTATTGTTAATTTTCAAAGGTGAAAGGGGAATTAATATTTTTATAAAATTTGTATAATTGAAAGATTTATTATCACAAAAATCCACATCAATTCTATAATGTTTTCGATTAAAATTGGTTGAAATTGCAATATTTTTAAGATTTTCAAGGTCTTCATTATTTATAACAGTACTATTTGGTATCTTTTTAAACAAAAGTTCAAGTAAACCTACAGTCTTTGGATAGCTTAAGTGCCTATACTAATAAGATTTTTATTGAAACTTATCGAAGAATCTCCAATCATTAGTCTGTCTTTCGATAAGTTTCGTTTCGTCATCATCTTGATCATTTTGCTCTTCACCATCATTTTGAAAGTCTTGCTGAAATTTTTTTTCAGATTCACTCTTGATTTCAGTTTTCATTTTATTCTTGGCTTCATTTCCGATTGGATCAATTCTTCTAACAGTTTTAAAACCATTAATTATTTTCTCAAGTGGTGTAATGATGGGCTTAAAGGTATCATTTAATGTCTGATCAACTGTTTCTTTACCCAACTGTAGTAATCTATACTTTCGTCGAATCGCTTCACTAGCTTTAGCAATTTCATGCAAAATATGTTTTTGCTTATGAAAGCCCTCCTCACGTGTAGACATGTTAATACCGTAGTGTTCAAAGTGCAACTGTCTCTATGTAGTCATGACATACATATTTATTGCTTTTCCAGATTAACAAAACAGTCAAAACCTTTTCTATATCTACCTTGATTCAGATTTCTATCCTTATCAATTAGAACAAATCCATTCTTATCATCATACCAGCAAGCTAAACACACCTTTTTAAATTGTGAATAAGGCATGTCACTATTTACATGATCATCATATATATGCTTCAGATTCATCTCATCTTGTTTAAACAATACAAGCAAATTAACATTATCATGTATAAGATGTTTCGGAATACGAGCATATGTTTGACTCAAATAGAAACAGTCAACATCCTTGTGCCTACCCATTGAAAAAATGCTTTTATATTATCTTGCATTTCACAGGCTACATCATCAAATAAAAACACCATGTTTAAATTAACTTCATTTGGTATTACACTATCATCATACTCATTGAAAGGATAGTACTCAACACCAGCTACTGAGTTCAGAACTGTTTCTAAAAATTTGTATTTTGGTTGATTTAAATATTTAAAGTAAACATAAAAATTTTCAAATATTAATCCATTTGGGTGTATTAACAGAGCGACCAAAGCATTTTTCTTTCCACAGTTGGAACGTCCACAAAATATTGCTCGTACACTGCTTCGTAACAGATGTCAATGCCGTTTTTCTTTTTTCTCATGTTCTATAAGTGACTTGAAATTATCGAAAGGTAGCTTTATAGGTTGTGCTTCAAACTGCATCTTGACTATGACTGAGTGGAAAACTATAAATGTCAGGCTTATGTAGGTTCAGTCTTTAATCTGAAAGTATCTCTCAAACAGACATGATCGTTCACGGTGACAGACCTACAGTCAGTCGTAAGCGATCCTCGAAAGAGGCAAGACGTGGCAAAGATCTGTTGAATAAAATTATTAATAATCTTCCAGTAGAGTTACATATTCCTGAATACCAGTACTGTGGACCAGGCACGAAATTGGTAAAACGAATTGCGCAAGGTGATCCTGGAAACAATCCTTTTGACGCTGCTTGTAAGGAGCACGATATAGCCTACTAAGAAAATAGAGAAAATATAGAGGCTAGAAACTCAGCTGACAGTGTACTAGCTGAAAAAGCTTGGAAACGTGCCCTTGCTTAGGACGCAGGCTTGGGTGAAAAGGCTGCTGCTTGGGGAATAACTAATGCGATGATAATTAAATCAAAATTTGGTATGGGTCTCAAAAATAAAATGTCTACCACCACACTCAAAAAATGGTTACAGCAGCTAAAAAAGCAATGACACCAGGTAATGATGTACAAATTGTTATCAAATCTCTTCTCAGAGGTGCACGTGCAACTGTAAAAAAGACCTCGAATTTTACCAGTTCCAAAGCAATTAGGCGGCTTTCTACCCTTTCTTATACTCATCTTTGCCGGTCTAAGTGCTACTGGTGCGCTAGCTGGTGGATCTGCGGGAATAGCTAAATCTGTTAATGATTCAAATGATGCAAAACGAAAGCTTGAAGAAAGAAAACGTCATATTGAAGCAATGGAAGCCATTGCTGTGGGGAAAGGTCTTTATTTGAAACCATATAAAGGAGGATTAGGACTTCATCTAAAACCATATAATCAAGGTGGGGGACTTAAGTGAAAATTAAAAAACTTAAAGTGACGCTTCCTCACCGAGCATTAACCGATGCAGATTCACTTAAATTCGCAAAATCTTTAAAAATTAAACATTTTAGAGGTGTTTTTATGTGTAATGGATTACCAAACTGTGGACCACGTAAATGTGAAAGTGCTATTATTAACCTTGATGATAAAAATAATCTAGGTACTCATTGGGTTGCGTATAAAAAGTTTAACAGTAAAATAATTTATTTTGATAGCTTTGGCAACCTCAGGCCACCTTTCGATCTCTTTAAGTATCTTGGTGTTGGTAGCATAAAATATAATGATGAAAGGTATCAAAATTATGATACATTTGTATGTGGATCTCGCACGCCTGATTATAATCTTCATCTGAAATACCCTCATCATTTAATTTAGAATAAAATTCCTCTTTTACTGGCAGAAAATCTTCATCTAATTTCTGCCAATCATCTGCCAATTCATCATCATTTTTTGAATATTTTCTCGTAATCAATTTTTCATCATTGCTAAGATTTGAAGCTAATTTTGAGAGGCTACTTGGCATAAATGGAAAAGAGTCTATGAATCTGAGTTAACTTTTGTATTTTGCACCCTTTTCGTAAAGGATATATATTTTTCCTTGTTGATAGTTAATAATGAGATATCACCCTCAAAGCTTGTAGCCTATTCTTTGATAAAAAAGTGAGAGTCGTAGTCAGATAAATTATGAAATACTGTAGGAATTACATGTGAGTCTTCGTTTTCAACTCAAGGACAAACCACGTGATGCAGTTCTTTCCACAATAAACTTGAGGTTCAGATTGTGAATCGTCAAAACTGCATTTTGTGTAATAAGCAACACTTGTAGGTATATGTTTCTGATAAGTATTTTCATGCATATTGGTAACTGGCTCTAACAAACACTCTATGTCAGCATATACTGCAAATTGAACCCTCTCTTTGTATTTATAATTTTTAAATTTCAAAATGTTATCCTCTTCTGTGGGGCGTATTAGTGTGTCATTATTATTCAGCTTGTCACAATCAATTCTATGTTTTTCAAGAGATTTCTTAAATCTAAAGTGGCACAAACACCTGTCACAAAAATAAGTCAAGCAATTCGCTTTTGTTATTTGTGAGCTCACTAGTCGAGATTGGTTTTTTGATAAAAGCAAAATGATATACTTCTACATCTGAATCAAAGTTAATATTTTCAATCATAAGAAGGTGAACAGTCGGTTTTTTGGATTTTTCCTGGCTTATAAAAACTGGAACAATTTCCTCTTTCTTACTGTATTGATCAGAATCTAATCCGTATACATTTATACTTAAACCATTCATTTTCTCAAATTTTGGAATATCTTCAAGAGTAATTGGAAACTTGATGTCATTATATTTGAGTTCTGAACTATCAAGCTTAGGATAAGAACTCGTTAGACTGGAATTAGCTTTAGCAGGGTGAAGAGCTGCCATTACTGACCAGAGAAAACAATACGAGTCTTTATTTTTAATATTAACTACAGCTTTTTTCTCTCTATAAAATCAGGTAATTCAATGAAAGTTGAAGCCCCAACTTGAAGAGGGGCGTATCTATTTATGTTAACTGTTAAGCTAACAATCTGATGTTTTTAAATCTTCAATTTTAACTTCAACTTGTTGACGAATTTCATCCTCAAACCATTCACCAATATTCGTAGATGTTAGAAAAGAATTATTTACAGTGCAAACACGTTTTGTATTGATTTTTTCCTCCTACCCCCCCCCCCCACTAATGCCTTGAGAATATATGTGAATTCAACGCAATCTTTGATATTACCTATACTATTAATTACATTCTTAATTCGCGGAATACACATGCATTTACAATCATCCGAAAATGTATTTAAATCTTTATAAATTAAATTCGTTATAAGCCCCGTTCTAATTCGTGTTCGAAACGCACTTGCTACATCATCCCAACTCACCCTCTCACTCAGTTTCTTCGAAGCTTCACTCATACCAGTTCCCGTCTTGAGCAACTTCTTGAATTTTCTGCTTACAGTCTTCAAATCACCAATTAACGTCATGATCGCATGTTTTTGGCCCACGGATAGCAGAATGTTCTTCCTCAATATTTTGTTTAATATCCTGATGTTTTTAGTTCCCGCCCTCGTCCACAATTTAATTTCATCATCTGCTGGAGGTTGCTTCTCGAGTATAAGTTGATATCCCATCTTCATGATTTGTAGAACTTTTTTACATTCTTCGAAATCCATTTTGTAACTTTAAATGGAATCAAAGAAGACTTATAGAACCACTCTGGAGATTTCCAGTTATTCGAGATTATGTAAGTCCTGTTGTCAACTGATGACACTTGTAGAAACACTGCGTAGATTTCAAATTATTTAAAGGATATATAAATCTTGTAATTAGCTGATGACACTTAAAGAAAGACTACACAGATTTAAAGTTGTTTGAGATTATGTGAGTATTGTTATTAACTGATGGAATCATCGAAAAAAATTGTACTCTGATATAGATCTTGAAGCGTTTTATACTTCAAACCTACTCGGTGGTTGTTTACCAGTAAAATGATGAAAAACAGAGAGTGCACCGCTTATATGGTGCCAATATTGGTGAAAAATGGCAACACTGTCGATAAGAATTCCGGGAATCATGATGACGTCATCAGAATGGAATTTTGTTTACCGAGAAACGTGTTCGAACCTGCATGATCTTAGAAATTTTCAATGACGCATTATTGCGATAAGCATTTAATACATAAAAAATTATATTATTTTGGGGTGAAAAACTTCAATTCCTGGAATAACAGGTATTAAATAGTTTAATATTGCGATGTCGTATATCATAACATCACCTATTCCATATTTTTGGGGCTGAAAATATCCATTCCCATGATTCTTAAGTATTGATTTCCAATATCGATAGTGTGGATCATTCAGAACTGTGATTCGTTAGTCAGCACAAGGATTGAAGCCCATTTTACAGCCTTCTGCGCTCTAGCCACAAGTTTGCTATTCATATGGAAAATCTGTATCCAGAATCCGCCTTACCTATCTACTTATATAAACTATATATTATAGTTGTCGTTGAAGATTCATCTCTTTGATTAAAAATATATAATTTTAGAATGTTGAAGTACTTTCTTGAAAATTAATTCTTTCTGTTCAAAATTCATCTCTTTAGTGAAAGAATATAATTTTCTGAAAGTATTTTTTTGTCGTTAAAACTTAACTGTTTGAATTGTTGCAAATTCGTTTTTTATTGTTTGAACTTAACTGGTGGGGATTTAAAATTAAAATAAATTAATATTTTTTGGCTGGAATATCAACTATTATATTTCCTATTCAAAAAACATATTTTTTCTTGCAAATTAAACAATTGGTTTAAATTCTGTTTCTTACACTACAGAAAAATCTTTCTTGGTTGAAAATTTAATTTTGGTTAAGAAATCGTCTTTTTAGATTGTAAATTCACCTCTTTTGGTAGAAATTTCATATTTTCTGTTAAAAATGAACGAAAAAAATATCATATTTCTGGTTCAGAATTCATTATTTTTATTCAAAATTGAACTACTTGGTTGACCGCTCCACTATTTTGTTGAAGATTACTTTTTTCAATTGAAGACTTTTTTCTATGCTTCGAAATTTAATTACTTTTTTGAAAATTATTTTTCAACTGACTATTCAACTATTTGGTTAGAAATTGATGTATGTCGTTGATATTTTATTTGAAAAAACGGTTTGTTTTTGAATAATTCAAAATTAAATTTTCTCATTAAGACTTAAGCTTATCTAAAGTATATTTTAATTCTATAATTATTTTAATTAAATAAAAAATGATATTCCCACAAATTATACAATTTTATTGACTTCTTTGGCTCGAGCTTTATCAGCATACTTCACATTTGATGCTCTTACAATAACAACAAAATTTTCACTGAATTTGCTACCCTAAATAAGCAATTATACACCTGCTAATAGGTACATTTATTAACAATTCCGAATTTTTCTACTTTCCGAATTTTTCCTCTCCGTATATTTACTTATTCCTAATTGTTCACACTCCTAATTTTAATGCTTCCGAATTTTTACCCATGGGGCACTATTCCTCAACTGCCCCAACTCAAAAAGTCATGTTTTTCGATTGTCTCTAAATTCTGGGAATATGTTCGCCTACCCAACAGTAGTTAATCCACAAACTTATAGGCGTGATGCGGCAGCATACCGCGGAACAGTTTTCAATTATGCCATTTTTTTGTATTACTCACATTGATTTGGCAACAAACGGACAGAAGTAATCTAATGACCGAGGTAGCAGAAACCGACATCTTTCTTGAACGACTCTGCGAAAAACTATTGAATTTAAAGTCTCATGAATTTTATGCAAAGCAGCAGGCATCATTCCTGAAGAACCTCAAAGCCACATTATTAGTTGAACATTTCTTGATTATGTTCGATTTTGCAGAAAACTATGCTTACGTGTTTCGGGAATTTTCCCCATTTTTCAGTGGAGAAAAATCCACATTTTCGTAGAGGCAGATCATTTTTGCAAAAATTTGCATAAATTTTCCGCAAAGTTCTTATAATTCACTCACGTTTGATTTTCCACGTAGATTAGATCAATTTTCTACAGATTCATAAAGTATTATCGTATGTTTAGGACGATATTTTACCCTAAAATATTTCATAAACTAGCAGAATATTTTGAATAATTTCACAGATTTTTTGGAGAATAGATTCATTAATGCTATAGTCATTTAAAAGATTTCGTTTCATAAATTTTTGTTGATCACGTCAAAATCTCATACATTATTTGCATGTTACATGCAAATAATGTATCTAGCGTTTGAAATAGATTTTGTTGCAGTGCTTTGCTTTTAATAAGTGCTAATATTAAAATCTTGATGATTTTAGCTGAGTACTTCGGGAGAAACTCAACTAGGGTACGACGTGCCTCCTCTCTCGCAACAGGAATGACACATAGAATGTTTAAAAGAGCAGTCAATGCGAAGTTCATTTATATAATTAACTGGTGCAGAGGCTACCGTGATCAACAAGATAGTTCATTTAGGGCGACACTCGTCCATTGCAACGGTCGAACTTTTGTGACCCTTACTTTTTTTATTAATATTCCCAAAATTTTGGTAATTTTAAATTATTTCAAAATATCATTCTGTGCTAGAGAAAATTCCCTACATTTTTAATGATATTTCACCAAATTTAGTGAATTTTCCATACTACGCAAAAAAAAAATTTCCTAAATTTTCAGTACGATTCCACCAAAATATAGGGAATTTTCCCAAATCTATTGTTGGAAACACTCCAAATTTTTTTTAAAAATATTTTACAAATTAGTATAGAAAATTTTTCCCTGAGTTGGAGTAGGGAAAATTCCTGAATTTTTGTGTATATTACTTCCACACGATTTTGGAAAAAAACGTTGAAATTTTTTACAGTGTAAGACGATATTCATATCTGTCATATTCTTTGTAATAAAAAGTACAAAATTTAACCAAAAAATACAATGTAATATAAATACTATATTTTTTCTAGTATTTTCATGTAGAAAAGTAAAAAAAATTAACTATGAAGTATAACCGTCCACAATTCAAAAATTTGTATATCACTTTATTAATATTTTTTTTGTTGCTTTGTTGCGAAAATCTAAAAAGTATTACAAAGAACTACAGTATTTTACTCTTTTTTTTTAATTTGGGCGTTTGAAGTTATAAGAGCACTTTGAATTTTACGTAAATTATTGTAGAAAACTAAAAAACTTTTATAAAACACAAGATTTCGCAAAAGTTGAAATATTGTAAAATTGTACTTGAAAATATGCTGTAAATACTGGTAGTTTATTGTAAAAATGTACAACTTTCGTGAAAATTTTGTTACAAAATGTCCAAGAAGCAGGAATCGACAAATAAATGCAATAAATTACAACCAAAATTATAGGAATTTACAATTATTTCCTATGATAAACATGCATATTGTACTTTTATTGTATATTATTGTATAATTTTTTCTTTTACGACGTATGATGATAAATATTTAGAATATTGCAATGAGATCATTTAAAATTAAGACATGTACTCTATCGGTATTAAAAAGAATTTTCTATAATTAAACTTCGAAAGAATGGTAAAATATTATTATTATTGAAGATAGTGTGAGAGGGGGGAGGGAGTCTCGGAGGGTTTCTGAATGGATAGGGGAGTAAGGAAAGGGTGTCCGCTTAGCCCAACGTCTTTGCAATTTTAATCGCGGATATGGAAAGTAAGCTAGCGGCCGTAGTGGTAGGAGGAGTCAGGATATGGGAACTCGTATGTATGCAGATGACATAGTGCTAATAGCAAAGAGCGAGGAGGCTTTAAATGAGATGATGAAATGGCTAAGAAGATACTTGGATAACAACAGGTTAGATTTAAATGCGGAAAATTCAAAGGTTATGGTGTTCAGAAAAGAAAGTGGGAGGGATAAGGGAGGGGAGTGGAAGTGGAAGGGAAAGGCGGTGCAGGAGGTGAAAAAGTTGATGTAACTGGGCTTCCTTTTTCGGAGGAATTGGGGAGTGGATAATCATATAAAAGAAAAAGTAAGAAGGGCAAATGTGATGAGTGTCTTATTTTTTGGAATCAAGGTGTGGGGGGTGGAAGGTAAGTGAGGAAGTAAATAGGATACAGGAGAGTAATGTTATTGTTAATAGCAGATGAGTATTAGGTATGAGTCGCAGAGGCAAATATTGACAATGCGAGTCAAAGCCAGTAAGTAGTGACATGGTTGCGAGACGCGGCGAGGCGAGGCGAAGCGAGGAAGGCTAGGATATTAGAGCGAGCGGTCTTAGAGATAAGACGTGGATGGCTGTTAGTTATTGAGGGATAGTTGCAAGAAAATTCTGTAAAAGAAAAAATTAAAGTGTAAGCTAGTCCATTTTTGAAGGCCAGCAGGCCGAAAAATAAACGTTTATCTACTGGTATAATATTAGAAGACTGTAATAAATATTCATTAATAAATAAACAAAAAACTCTCAAATTTGAAGGTTTTGTTCAAATATAAAGCAATATTTTGGACACCATGTATGTAACATAAAATTATGTCTTTTTAATGATTTCAATATTTATCATTCTAGCTCGAAAAGGAACAACATTTTGACTGCGTATAAAAATTGAACAATTGAGAAAGAATTTTTCATGGTCATTAAAACAAAAAATGAAACTCTTGAAACTGAACAGTTTTTCATTTAAAGTAATACAAATTAAACAGCTAATTAAAACACTCAAAGTGAAATACTTGTGAATTTTACACTATTAAGATTCGAGCTTAACATTTTTCTAATTTAAAGGCTCAATAATTTGCACGCATAAATGGAAGCTGTTGACACTTTTAAATTGAAAAATTGTTAATTGAAAGCAGTAAATCTAAAAGATAAAAATTACACTCTCCAATCTGATAAATTCTTTCTCAATTTAAAAATTTTTGTTTGCATTAAAGAAGTTGTTCTTTTTTGACCTAGGATGAAAAATATTTAGGGCACTGAAAATACAATAATTTTAAACGGCATGGTATTCAATCGATTGCAATATATTTGAAAAAAATTCAAACGTAAGGTTTCCTGGTGTTCAATAACGAATATTCATGAGTGTATTTTAATATCCCGCCATTCCTTTTAATTTTAAACATAGAAGCCATTTTTATTATAGCGATTATGTACATATCTCAACTTTAAATTGTCTCATTACAATATTCTGTCTATTTGTCATCCTATGACGAAAAAGAACACCTTTTTCGCTGCAAAACTTGTAACTTCCTGTTATTTCGGTT
>NC_046666.1:112123492-112124922 GCF_010883055.1 Belonocnema kinseyi | reverse complement strand
CTGATAGAAATGAATTGGAAGTACAACAATATCTATGACTAGATTCATTATATTTTATTGCTGGTATAGATACAGCCATACATGATGTTTGTTTTGGCCATCCGATTTTTGTTGCTTATAAAAACAGACGCGCAGGCGCGAGCGGGATATGCCTGTCATAAACTAAACAAAGTGAGTCGGGTAAATCACTTATACAGAGTGTATTGCTAAAAAACAACATTTTAGAGCTAGCTCGCTTAGGAAAGTTTTTAATAGGATTACACCCCGTGTAGAAATAGCCCGGTTTGACATATAAAGAAATATCCAAAAACGACTGCCGTAAGTGAGTCGTTTGTGATTATCTGACATGTAAAAGTCCAATTTTTTGTGCTTTAGGTGTTTATTTTTATCAATTATGAAAGAAAAATTAAACTAATTTTAATTGTATGGTTTTCCACGTTTGTTTCTGCGGTTCCCAGACTTCCCGTGACTGTGAAATAGTTGACCGACTTCTTTTTTATTTTCAAATATATAGTTTCCCAGTGAAATTATACTTATTTTTGTTGTGATACGATTTTTGCTTATTTTTAATGTATCTATATATTATCTTGAATAACCAAAAAACGTAATAAGAAGAGAAATGACTTTTTCCGAACGAGGTTTTGAATGGCGTTATCATGTTTGCACGTAATAACGATTCGGCGACTTCTGGAGTCTTTAATGCTAAAAACGCAGTAAAACGTCAGTTGAAGCCAGGTTATCCGTTAAGAAATTTGTTAAATTTCACAAAATTGTATCCAATTTTCTGGAGCAAGCGGATTATTTATAAAGGTAAGTGAATTATTTTGTTAATAAGTAAGCATTATTAATATTCTTCAACTTTAATGTTAAATAAATTTTCTTAAACGGTTTAATAGGTTAGGATGTCACGTGAAATCCCTGAAATTTATTTTAACTCTTGTAAAAAAAAACTATGCAAACTAAATTACCCTTAAGGTAAATTTGTTATGCAATTTAACTTTAATTTCTTACAATGCAAATTCTTACAGAAACTTAAGGATCATAACCTATATTTTAGTACTTACATTGAATCAATGTTTGTCGTTAATATATTTATTATTATGAATGCAGTTCTTAAATTGAAATTCCAAAATTTTTTTACTGGTGGAAATAAGTGCTGACAAAGATTCTTATCTCTGCCAGTTAGTATAATATGTTCGCTGTGGTAAAAAGGCTCCAGTAATATGCGATCGAGGACCTCAGTCAAAAACCGGTTGGATTCCGACCGGGTGACCCTATTTGTATCCGCGATCTGATCGGGTAACCCGGCCGGGAGCCGACTGGGTACACCCGGCCCGGATCCGACCAGCGCGGCGTAATGAAACCAACGCGAATCCGACCGGGCAGCCTGGCCAGATTCCGGATACAATATATTTCAGTAAGTTCATTTC
>NC_046666.1:112102755-112123392 GCF_010883055.1 Belonocnema kinseyi | reverse complement strand
CGGAATTCTTATATATGTATATATATATATATATATAAGCATTCCGATTTGAACCACGTTTTTTTATGTTTAAACATCTTAGACAGGGATATGGATCTTTGTACAATATTTCTGAAATCTTTGTCAAAATAATTTTATTTTACATCGAGAAAATCTTTGAAATTGTTGTGAAAGATTGTTTGTTTAAGCTAAAGTTTATCGAAGATGTTTAATACATATAAGTCTGGCTTGGTTCGTACTTTGATATGCATGTACTGATACTTTCTATCGCCTTGCTCTTTTTATACCTTACTTTTTCATTTAAATGTTTACACGGAACAAAAAAGTACCGTATATAATTTAATCTGCCACTGAGTCAAATGACAGGAATTTCTCTTAGAATTTTCAGTTCATTTTACAGAGCCACATAATTTTGTTGACAATTCGAATTGAAAGGTTTGCTGTGTAAAATTATACATGTTCCGAAATTCTTAGAAAAATGCGTTCGAAACGTCACTTGACTGGCTTGCGTCGTAAATGTTAAAATGTATAGTTTTTACTGTGCAATCTTAAAATGTATACTTTTTACCGTTTAAAGTTTCGAAATTATTTTATCTGCCTTCTAAGAGGGCACCTATGTGAAGCCGTGTAGGAATAAACATTATTAAGGTGCACACATTCATTTTTTGCACAAATATAATTATTGCATGCAAATGAATCAGAAATGCGCAAAGCGCACAACTAAAAATGTTATATTTAAGAAAATGGGTATTTAACGAAATTTCAGGTTGGGAGGTTTTTTGGTGAAATTCCTCATACTTTGCTTTTTGTCATGAACTCATCTCTCTACTTATCATGCGGCAGACAAATGTCGTACGCAGTAAAGAGACCTCGTGACGTTTTACTGCGGTCTTCACTCCCTTTCTGGCCTCTCCTCCTTCCATCACCCAGCTTCTGTTACTGTCTCGTTCTTATATTTCCCTTTTTTATGCTTTTCTTAGTCTCTAATTTCTCTCCCCTCTTTTATTCCTTCTGCGTTTCTCCATCTCCTGATTCTACTTTTCGTCGCAAGCTCAGCAGCTCTGCAAACTTTCAAAAAGAATAGTTATGAAGCGATCTCGCTTTGCGACAATAATTGCAAGGAAAATATACAGAGGTGTTTATGACTATTATTTGTAAATCCGAATTTTAAAAGAAAAGTGAATGTGTAGAAAATGAAAAACGGAAGATATTTAACGTGCACTAGACAAATTTTTCGAATTTGCTAAAAAGATATGTGCGAAGATAAAAAAATATTATTAACAAAATCAGTGAAAATGTGGATAATATTAAAAATTATGATTCATTTGTTCCTACTTCTTGCTAATAGTTCGTTTGCAAGCATACAAAAAGGTATACATTTATTTACATATAGCAAAGAATATATATTTTAAAAGTACCAAATTTTTTCCTTACAGTGAAATACCCTTATATTGAATATTTGCAGAGACGACTGAATAAAAATTTTCAGGCTATGGAATAGAGCAAAGTAAAAACAATTGTTTTTTAGAATAATTTTTAGGATGGGGAAAGTTGTAGTCTATCAGGATACATCGTGGTTGTATAAAACGTTTCAAATATTTATTTAAGCCACCACCGATATATTAAAAGTTTTTTATATTTAGAAAATCGTTATTTGTACAGTTTTTGACATAAATTAGAATATAAAATTAAATTGTATAAAAAATAAATTTTGATCAAGTTAGAATTTTTTGAAATATTAAAAAGAATTACATTTTTTGGGGGTTTGGGAATCGAATAAGTAGTTGAAATTTTTCAAAGAAAATTCGTACCTTTCGAATAGAAAAAGAAGCGCTGCACTATTTTTTTACCATGAACTTTCTTGTACCTTTTTCCTTTAGTTGTTCAGAATTGTCAAAAAAATGGAAAGTAACATTATTCGAAGTTGCATGTTTTTTAATTTAAAAAAGTGACGTGAAGTTTCTCTAAACGAAACGAGAAGAAATTTGTGGAACACATTAAAATCTTTTGATTTTAGTTTTCCATTAAACAATTAAAAAATGTTTTTTTTTTTGAATTTCAAAAAATGTTAAATTGATCAAAAGTAATTATTTCTAAAATATGATTTTATATTATAATTTTTTATCCAAAACAGTTCACACATGCAAAATTTTCTACAACCAGACAAAATTGAATAAAATCAGACAATTCCTAAAACTGTCAATGGGTTAAAAAAATTATTTTCAGTCGCTTTTGACAAATAGGTAAATTTCCAGAACTTTAACCCTCAGAGTAAAATAATTCAGTTATATAAATAAGTATTTCCTATTTAACCATCTTCCCTGGTGGAAACAATTTCTATGCCAATCTAGGCCAATTTACGAAATTCAAAGTCAAAGTACGCCACTCTGTGATCATGGATCTGACGCACTTTTGTTTGTTAGTAAGCTGGAGTGATGTGAAAATGTTAATACTGACGATTAACGAAAAACAACGGCGCTTTAGATTTCAAAAATAATTTCTCCTAGTTTTGGCTATTTTGACATAGTTTTTAACGACAAAATACGCAAAAATAAGCATGTTGAGTACTTAGTGATTAAAGCCGTATGTAACTAGGAATATAGCTTATTGCAATTAATGTTGAAAACATATGCTAAGCTATGTAACTTTGTACAAACCTAGTGAACTTATGATTCGTATAGATTATTATTTCTTCGGCCTGAATTGGCTTAGTTTGGTGTACCGTCAACTGCGGCAAAGTGCTACTGCTGGGCAAATCGCTACACTAATTTTAACAAAATCATTCAAGTTTTTATAATTGTATTTTTATACTAATATTGGACTTATAAGATTACACAATTTCATTACTTTATCTCCTATATTGAAGACCTGCCGGAGAAGAATAAAATCCTTTCCAACCAGGTTTTTTTGAAACCTCGCTTTTAAGTTATTCAAAAATAACCTGTATGCAAAAGTCAAAGCTAATTCTTGTTGCTTTCCCTGATAATATTATTGTCTTGACTTCCTTCGAAAGAAGTATATTTTAGTAAGCGTTTATAGTGTAATTTTTAACATTTATTAACAAATTTGAGTTGTCTTTAATTCTTAAATATTTTTTATTCTTTTAACTGCTCTAGATGGGTTTAGGTTTGTACTAATTACAGTATAGGATACACATACATGTATCAGTATAATTGAAATACCTAGGGAAAGCATTTCTATAGACTCTAAATAAGTCTAAAACCTTAATAAACTTGTTAACAAGCTTTCTTTGTACAAAGATCTATAGAATATTTTTTTCATGAAGCCATGAAGAACTTATATAAACAGCTATTAAAAATTTAAGACAATGGAGGTACATTGTACACCATGGCTAAGTCATGGTTTGCGAAAACCTGTAACGATTCCCTCAGGTTAACGGTACCTTTTAACGCCAGCAGCCTATGCCAATCTACGAACCTAGAGAACTTATGATTTGTAATGGTTATTATTTCCCGGAAGTGAATTGGCATACTTTCGCGTACCTTTTAACGCCAAAATAATCCATTACACGAAACCTAGAAAATATACGATTTGTGTTAGCTATTGTTTCCTGGCCCAACTCACGGCCAGTCACGCTGCCCGGTAATAAGCGTAGAATAGAGAAAAATTAATGCTTTCATATTTCAGCGCAATAGTGAAGAACAATAAGAATAAGATACTTGCTAAACGTATTTACTTCTATTTCCATATTGTGTTCATATTTTCATTTTATTTAATTCCTTCTAATAAGTTCACAAAATATGTGTAATAAGTTGTTTTAATTCCTTCATGCGGAATGTAAATTCAGAAATTTTAATTCTCACCAATTCAACTCTGCCTCTCTAGAGTTAAAATTATTGAAATCCATACATTTACATAGATTTCTTTGTTGCATTTTTTAAAACGTCTAAATAAATTATTAAAATATAATGAAATATAAATTTTAATATTTTTCTAATTTATAAGTTATAAAAAGATTTACTAATGAAAAATAGTTTAAATCAATTCTTTCGTTAAATTTTACTAAGTCAATTGAAAGTAATAGGATTCGCACTTCTTCTGTTCCCGTTGGCGGATTTTTAGACGGAGGAAAAATTCACTTTTTTGGCTCAACATTTTGAGCGAATGAGATATGTCGCAATGTTACTTACCGCAAATGTGATTTACTACAAATTTATATTCGTTCCCAGCCACTTGGGCTTGTGTGGCGTTCAGAGGTTCACTGCTTCGCACTAAAAGAAAACCTAGGTGCAACACGTAAAGACCCTAAATCACTATCTAGCTTAGGAAGATTGTTTTCCAATAGCACCACGTCTGAATCGGAAAATAACGATCTAACAACCAATTAAGTTAGAGTCACTAGGGTCCCGGACGAAGAATTGTTTCTTGCTCTGCCGGCATTGCTGAGGGAATACCGTCGAAGTGGTTTTAGAACCATGAAAGAGAATTCTATAGTTGGGCGAAAATTTAAAAAAGAATTTAAATCTCACTTCGGTGAGGATGACTTTGAGAGAAAATTTAATGAGGAAATGCAGACAAGAAAATGCGGTAAAGATGAGAAACTGGGACTACCACACAAACATCGTTTTCAGCGATAAAGGATGATTCAAAGCAAGGGGGAAATCACCAGGACAGTAAGTCTTCTGCTGATAATTGTAATAAGAACAAGTATCCGGTTAGAGACCCTAGCGAAGAAGTGTGTTTTAATTGAGACCAACCGGGAAGAACCGGAAAGGTTTTGCAGACCCTAGGAGGCTCCGCTTCTACAGATGTAAAGCAGTAGGCTTCATGGCTAGGGATTTCCCGAAATGTTCAGGCAATGCCAATAAGAAGCAGAAAGCGTGGTCCTTGCCGCCTCTCATCCACCAAAGACCGTAATTAGAGCTTCGGCTAGCTCAACTAGACCGTACCTTTGTGTGAGGAACAGTTTAAAAAATGTTAAAGTGTTAAGGGGGTCACCTTATGAAACGGCCGGAAAAAAGGTTCTTTTTCAAGATTTTTTTTGTCAAGAAAGAAACGATATCATCTATGATTTTTTACATTTATTTTCGAGTACTTCTGAACAACATTGCAAATAAAAAGACCAAGTCAAAATTTTACAAAATGACGGCGTTATTCATGGCGGACTAGGATCCCTCGCGACTGGAGTCGTTAAACGGCGTGCAGGGATAGAGTCCGTAATTTATGTCTGAAATCAATGCATTTTGAATGCATTGATGAACGCAAAAAAAAATTGATTTTGAATGCAATGAACCACTAAAAAGCCAAAGACAATAGACAATGTACTAGTTTGTTCTGTTAAAATCAAAATTTACAATTTTTCGTAGTAAATTTTTTAAATATTGTTGCATAAGAAGTATGAAAAATTTATAAAATTGTGAATATCTACGGTTCATATAAAATAATTGCTTATTATCTACAAAATAAAATTTAGTTGAGGTCAATCGGTTGAAAACTTTTTGTGTCTTCCTGCACGCCAGTTTGAAAACTGAGGTTTTGAGAAAACGCGCTTCAAAGTTTTTGTAATATTTAACGGTGAAATACACTTATGCACATCCGCATACACACACGCCCGCACATACGACTCTCAAACACACCTACAAGACCCTAAATAGAGTGATGGTACACAAAAATATTTAGGTGTGTCATATATAGCCTTTTTTCCGACAGATAATCCGAGAATTAACAAGTGACCTACCGTCCGGCACAGCGTGACTGACGCGCTCGTGAGCTGAGACACTCTACGGACTGTATCTTTAGAAATATCCCGAATTTTGATTTAACAACTTACATGCACATTCTCGAATAGTTTTTCTATCGATTACAAAAAAATGAGATTTTTTCAGGTTTTCATGAGGTGACCCCTTTAAAAAGCTTCGGTTCACCTAAGAAGTATCCAGGCACCTTAACTACGCCCCAAGTTATTGATAGGACCGATTTGGAAGCCGCATCACGGCTCCAAAATTCGAACGAAGGTCCCGGAAACGCGACAATCGAACATTATTGGACGGTGATAGCGTGATGAGTGGAAATGGGCCTTTAGAAATATCGGTAGAGGCTCAGATCTATAATCACCCTGAAATTACACCGTCAAGTAACGTTAACGAATCTTTCGGTTCAAATCATAGTAGGCCCCGTCCCCCATCGGAATATTTATATGTGAATAGGGCGATAGAAGACAGTGTCTTAGAAGCAGAATTAATTAGCCTTGTAGTAGAGACTGCTTAAGTTGCAAATGGGATTTATGTGATGGTAACTATCGATTGAGTCCCACTACATACTTTAAAAGATAATGGTTCTTCCCGCGTTCTTATTTGTAAGTCCCTGTAGCACAAGATAGCGAAAATTTCCGATAGACAACTAGACTGTTCTAGGAGATCGCGGATGATAGTGGCAAATGTTTCGGCTAACCTAAGAATCGGTAAAGTCTACCTATCCATAACTATAGATGGAGTTATTTGGATTTGTGAAGTTAGGGTAGCCAGCAACCTTCAAACAGAGATAATTTTAGGGCTGGAAAGCAAATATAAATTTGACATGGCATTCTACTCTCGTTCTAGTTAACACTGTATTTCAGGGTGCAGTCACCCAGATAGATTCAAGTTGCGTAGGGTCTTGTCGTCGTTTTTGCATCGCTTAGAGTTATACATAATATAATAAAATACAATGGTAAAAATTATTAATAATAAAATATGATGATATTTTTTCAAAAATATATATAATATCCTCCCTTTTGCCTTGAGTTTTTTCTTTTTACCATTAAAGCAACTAACCGTGCTTAAAATAATACAGTAATATATAATTCTAAATTGTGAAAGTAGATATTTATTAAATACTTATTAAACTTTTTCATAGGTCAATTTTATGTTTCATTAAATGAGTCGCTATATGCACTTTTTTCTTATATAGTTTTATTTCACTTTCCATAAGCTTTTCTGATTGTGATTTTTGTTTTTCGTTGAGCTCAGCAACACCTTAACAAATACAGAGTTTGCTGTAGCAATTTAGGTGTTTTGTCTTTTAAGGGATTGTTTCCGATTCATAGATGCCAGGGGGTTTCGCTATCTTTAACCGTTTTATCAATGGTATATCCTTAACTTTCTTATTCATAAGTTTCGCTTTCTTTTTTACTGCAGTGTCAGGCTAGGTTTCGGTTTTATTCTCAGTTATGGATAGGGGTAATTGCTTTAGTTAAATTTCCATAGGATCGTGGGTCGGAGGATTCCCTGATAACCATCCTGTTTTTGAGTCATAGCTTAGGTTCATTAGTCAGACTTTTAGCAGGTTAGTGGCTAAAATACCTAATGTCATTTTATTACTTTGTTACTAACCTGAGCATTAAGTGTCTCTCTTTATTCACAATTATAATTGGAATTACTGCTTATCCAATTATGCCGACCGTTTCTGCGTTCGCGACCATTAGTTATCGGGAAGCGGGTTCAAAATTTTAGTATTTAGAATTCTGGATTTTTTGTATTAATTGCTTGATAGCTTGCGAACGTGCGGCATTTGTATTTGAAAATATTCGAAATAGTTTATCCTTGATTGTTGCCATGAAATAAAAACGTGTTTCCGTTATCTCGTATTAATCTGAATATAAAAATGCTTAAGTTTCGGTATTAGATTACATTATTTTTAGTCTTAAAAATGTTGGTTCAGTCCGACTTTGCATTTTCTTAATCGGTACGGCACTAATTCCATAGATATTTTTTCAGAAGGATTTGTGATCAATAAAATGTTGAAAAACAAAGAAATTTGTTGAGGAAATGATTATTTTCTCGACAAATTTGAATTTTGCGAAAGATAGAAACCAGCGGGTAGTATACGGCAGCATTTGAAAGATTCGAATCCTTTGCTAATTTATTTTTTTACTCACAATTCTGACATAATAGAAGAATTCTAGAGATTCACGGCTCTTCCAAAGGGCCAGATCTTGCAGATGGTGTTCCCAAATTTTTCGAAATACGTTGCGAAATGGAGCAAAAAGCAGAGAGAACTGACATGACCTGTCTGTGTTTTTGTAACTGCATTCGTGATCAACCATCAGGCTAGCCGTTATCTTCACTATATACGCGGAATCGGGGCACCCTTCGTTATCGACACTGTGTGAAGACTACAATTCTCAAAGGGTAAAACCTCTTCTGGAACACTGTCTTTTTGATGAGACTATCATCAATCGATATTACTTAAAAAATAATAAGACCCGTGTCCCGGATTTTTTGGTCCCTTGTAAGAACTATGAGCGTTTGTGAATCACATTAGCCAAGAGTGCAGAAACTCTATCTGCTGACCACGCTGCCATGGGTTCGAATCTTTTCTGATTTTTTTTTCGTATTGTAAACATGTCAAGTAATAATTTTTAATGCTTTGCCGGTGAATAAATTATTTGTTTGAAAAATACTACTGGGAAATAAATATCATCCAGACACTTTTCGAATAATTTAGTTGTATAATCGTAATTTTTTTACACTGAACACTACAGTATCTGGCACGTGTCCTTCTCTAATTGGAGGATTTCGCTTGCTTCCGCTAACGTTCAAGCGTTTCTGGCTCGTGTCAAAGTTAGATATGTTCCTTACAGCATTCATAAACGTACAATTTAAAAAAATGTAAGCACTCACCACAATTTACATTTTAAAATTTAACATGTCATAAATTTGGCAATTTAGGAAAAAGATTTGAAGAAATAATAAATTTTTCATTTATATTTTAAAATTGTAAATCTGGAAAATTGTGTAAGGTCAAAATTTATAGTCGGGCGACTTGACAAGCTTGCAGATTATGAATAAATTTGCATAAAGCCTAATTTTGAAGTTTGGTAGTTTTAAAATTTATTGCTGGCTAACTAGATAAATTTAAAATTTATAAAGAAAAGTCAAGATTCTCCAGTTTTGTAATTTTGAAATAATAATCAATGTGGAAAATTGTACAATATCCGAAATAGTTATTAGGCAATTTGATAATCTTGGAATTGATAAATAAATTTGCAAAGGTCCTAATGCCGAAATTTGATAGTTTTGAAATTTGTTGCTGGGTAACTTGATAAATTTGTAATTTATAATCCAGTTATAACTTTAACCTGGGTAAATTTACAAATTCACATGCAATCATAAATTGATTCATTTATCAAATTTATGCATTGGCAGATGTTATTTGCGAAAAATTCCATTTCAATATTTTGTAGGAAATTGTATTCACATTTTTTGTTTTTATTTCCCAATTGAAAACGGCCTAATTTTTGGCTAATTCCTATTTCTTCCGTCGCTGCAGTGAACAGTGCATCACCCAGCTACGTGATAATCCATGACGATTAACAGCCGCAAAAATGTAAAAAAGTTACGATTATGCAAATAAATTATTCGAAAAGTGTCTGCATGATATTTATTTCCCATTAGTATTTTTTAAACAAATAATTTAATCGCCGGGGAAGCATTAGAAATTATTATTTGACATGTTTACAATACGAAAAAAAAAGTTGAGAAAAAAATTCGAACTCACGACAGCATGGTTACCTATCAGACTCTGGTCCACTGGATCTGCAGATCTTCATAGGAGTTCATGCGCACGAACCGATAGAGTTTCTGCACTCTTGGCTAATGTGATTCACAAACGCTCATAGTTCTTACAAGGGACCAAAAAATCCGCGACACGGGTCTTATTATTTTTAAAGTAATATCGATTGATGATAGTCTCATAAAAAAGACAGTGTTCCAGAAGAGGTTTTACCCTTTGAGAATTGTAGTCTTGACCCACGGTCGATAACGAAGGGCGCCCCGATTCCGCGTATAGACAGGTCATGTCAGTTCTCTCTGCTTTTTGCTCCATTTCGCAATGTATTTCGCAAAATTTGGGGACACCATCTGCAAGACATGGCCCTTTGGAAGAGCCGTAAATCTCTAGAATTCTTAGGTTATGCTAGAATTGTGAGTGAAAAAATAAATTAGCAAACGATTCTAATCATTAAAATGCTGCCGTCTGCTACCTGCTGGTTTCTATCTTTCGCAAAATTCATATTTGTCGGGAAAATAATCATTTTCTCAACAAATTTTTTGATTTTTCAACATTTTATTGATCCGAGGATCTCGCAAAACTCCGGATATTCGACAAGCTCTCCTTCTTTCGTTCACAAATCCTTCAGGAAAAATATATATGAAATCAGTGCCGTATCTATTTAAAAAATTTTAAGTTGGATTAAACCAACACCCTGAATACCCGACTTTCTAGTTTTCTTGATTGTACATGTAATATCGGCATTCTTTCTTAAAATAACCCATCAATCCACAATGATAACAATTTAAAATATTCGTGTCTTCGTTTGATATTGTATTTGATATTCGGAATTCTATCTTTGGGATACTTGTCATTTGAATTTAGCCTAATATCATTGTGTGAACATTGGTAACATTTGATGGTAAAGGTTGAATGGATATCTCTGTTTTGGAATATAGTATGTAAATTTGGTAGAAATGTAGGTTGGAAATTTGATTTAAAAGTTGGTCGATATAAATTTGGAAAAGGTAGGAATGGACTTTTACAATTATCAGCCCATTTACCGCAAAATCTGTGGAAATTTTGGCTGCAGACAATAGAATTTTGCGGTTACTTTTGGAAAGTTACTATATAAAACTGAACAAATTACCATGAATTATCGAAAATTTTTCAAAATTTTTGAATTGTATTTGGATCATTTATCTTAAGTTACCATAAGTCACGTGTAAAATTACCGTAAATTACCGAAAAATTTATTAAATTTCGGAAAATTTAAAGCAATTAAAAATAATGAATTTCCAGTTATTTATGAGTACATTTTCCGGAAATTTATGGTGATTTAAAAAATATATATTTTAGGTGATATATGATAGGTTAACATGTTAGCCTGTAAAATTTCCATATAGGACCGTAAATTTTCATTTTCCGGAAATTGATGGAAATTTAAAAAAATCAATTTTTGTTTTATTTATGAAATCACGACTACATTTCGAGAAATATCTTAAATTACCCATCATCCATTTGTTCTAAAAAACATCGTATACGCCCAGGGAATAGAACGCCGGAGTGGTAGAAGTAGTTAGGGTAGGAAAAGTCAGGATATGGTCACTCGCATATGCAGATGATATAGTGCTACTAGTAAAAAGCGAGGATGCCATAAAGAAGATGATGAAAAGGTTAAGAAGAGACTTTGAATAAAAATAGATTAGAGTTAAATGCAGAAAAGTCCAAGGTTATGGTTTTCAGGAAAGAAGGTGGGAGGGACAAGGAAGGAGAGTGAAATTGGAAGGAAAAGTCCGTACAGGCGGTTAAAGAGTTTGTGTACCTGGGCTTCCTATTTTGGAGGTATGGGGGAGTGGTTAGTCATATAAAAGAGAGAGTGAGAAGGGTAAATGTGGTGATGAGGCAGGTGTGGGGGCTGGGAAAGAGGTTGTTCGCAGATGATTTTGGAAGGAGAATGAAATTGTTTGATTCGCTAGTGATGAGTTTCTTATTTTGTCGAGTGAAGGTGTGGGGGTGGAAGGTTAATCAGAAGGTAAATAAAATACAGGAGTAGAGAAGAGAATAAGGGAGTAAAATTTTAACGGAGACTATGTGTAGACTATGCCAAGGGAGAGAGCGCAATATTTGCATGAGAAAGGAGAGAAAGAAAATCAGGAACTTATAGCGATGATGGGGTGAGGATGCATGGATGATTATAATAGGTTCTGGCTTTCTAGAGAGAAAGATAATGTGTGAATTGTGAGGAAAGGGGTATGCATGAAAGGGGGGACAAACGGGGAGTAGTACGAGTGAAGGGAGTATTGGGTAAGATAAAGGAGAGAAAGAAGGAAGAAGGAAGAAGAGGAATGGAGAAAGAAAGATTGAGTATAGGAGAGGAAGTAGTTATAAGGAAAATGTAAATATGGTGAATAGTATATGAGTAAAGGCATAAGTTTCCAGATATCAGAAGGAAAACATTATCTTAGCTAAAACAATGAAACTAAGTTTTTTACGGAATTTTCTACTCCTCAAAATAATTTAATACTTTGTTTAATTCAGGAAAATTCAGTCGAGGCGTACACACAAGTTGATGGCTCCACATGGGCCAAGCTGCCAGGAGCGGTGCACACTTTCAAAATCAATGACAACAATTTTGTTGCGACAGTAGAATAATGGTCAATGAATCTCTCTGTAAGGAATAGAAATAATAGCGATGTCCTCTGATGTTGGGCTGTGATGCAAACTCTCACCATACAGTGCTTGAGAGTTCCAACATCAACAGCAGAGAAAATAGTTTAATTGAATACCTAGCAGACATTGAGCTGGAGATAGATGTGTTATAGCACGCCGCGAAATTTCTTGTGAAGGTTTCTGACTACATCATATAAAAACAATTTCCCTAGAAGTACAATTAGGTCTAGCAAAGAAGCAGAATGGTGGAACGCCTAGCTAAAGATACTCCGTACAAAGAATAGAGGATTGTGCAACAGGACAAACTAAAGTAAAGGGCTCTCGGACTGGGACACCTAAAAGGTGGCTCAGTATGAAGACAATAAAAATATAAGAATTTATAAACCTGATGAAAATTCACTTCCCGGCTTTTTAGAAAACTTAAGTCAAGCGAGAGGTAGAAGACTGGGGCGAAAAGAGGAAGAAAGACCGACTAGAATTTTGCCGCCAAGGTCGCACATATCAAGAAGGTAAGTGGGCCGTCGGGTCCTTCTGATGCTTTAGATCACCAGGATCTATTTAGCACTCTTACAGGCGAAAAATGATTTCATTCTTCCCCAACTGATGAAACTATTTAGTGAAAGCTTTGCTCTAAAACTACTACACTGCTCCTAAATATTTGCAGCCGTTCAGCTTAACGTCAATTCTTCCAAAGACACTAGAGTGGCTGTTCGAGAGATATATTAGAAATAAGGTGGTCCAGCCTCTCCGCTGCACGCCTCTTAGATAGGCTGCATCGTAGGAACTGCTCTCTATGCAATAAAATATTATTCAAAGCCTCCTGATCAAAAAATCCTAATGGGCACTAGTATAAAAAAGCAAAAGTTTTGGAGAGGTGTGGGTATGAACGCAAAAAATACGACCACAAGCGAATCTTATATCCCGCTTGCAACTTGAAGATGAGGTGCAGATTTTTCAATAAACTGTGATCAGCACGATCACTGACAATACTAGAAACACTGGTAAGATCAGTCCAACTAATAAGGGCAACAAAATGGCGCTGTCCTGGTAATAATAGGCGAAATCATGGCGCTGTGCTGGCAATGTAAATACTGTTCGAAATATTAAATGTGGAAGACAGTTCAGTCATTAAATACAAGACTGTAGATCAGTCTAATTATCAAAGGAAAAGGCAGTCCAGCTACTCAAGGCAATGTGATGGGACCAACAATGACCAACAATGACAAAACATGTTATTAGTCATAAGACGCTCACCCATATTGTCATTTGTTTCTGAATTCCATGCAGTTGCATAACATAAGACGCTCACTCACATTGCCATTAGTTTATGCATTTCATGCAGTTGTTAAACATAAGCCGATCACTCATATTGTCATTTGTTTATGAATTTTAATCAGTTCTTAAACATAAGACGCTCACTCACATCATTTTTTTCTGAATTTCATGCAGTTGTGAAACATAAGAGGATTACTCATATTGCCATTTGTTTGTGAATTTCATCCAGTTGTTAAACATCAGACGATTACTCATAGTGTCATTTGTTCATGAATTTCATGCAACAGCGAAACATAAGACCATCACTCTTATTCCATTTATTTTTGAAACTCATGCACTTCTAAAACATAAGACGCTCACTCACATTGTCATTTGTTTCTGAATTAATTGCAGTTGTGAAGCATCAGACGATCACTCGTGTTTCATTCATTTCTGAAATTCATGCAGTTGTGAAGAACTGGATGCGCCAAATTTTCAGATCGCAATTCTTCGTCGTGGCAATCTCAATCGTCTTCGTCAAGAGATACAAGATAGTAATCGTATATGTGTAAATTGCAATGGAAGTATTAACGCGGAAATACGTGAAGTAGAAGAGAATGAAGAATATTTTAGACTAAATGTAATTGAGCACAAGAGGCATGGTTCTTGCATATGTTGCAATCGGTTGGAAGATTTTGTAAGACTTTCTGTCGACTGCCGGGTTACTATTTTTATAATAAAAAATATCTACGTCCCCGAATCAGCTCGCTGCTGTTTTCAGCATTAAGACACTAAAGGCTTTATATCGTATATTTGTTTACAATTCGTTGCCAGGCTACTGTCCGAAGATAACTGATGTTAAGTTTTTTTCCTCACAATATTGGATTAATTGCAATTACAAGAGAGCAATACATATAAAGACATGTGACGGATTGTGCAAATAGGCTCTATAATCCAATAACTTCAGATCACTAAGACCGTCATTTACAATTCATAAGGGACGTCATTTAAATAAGCCAGTCCTCGTTGTAGCACTAGATGGACACATATTAGATATCCATGACCCTTATTTTTCGGGTTCTAGGAATAATAATGCATCAATGCTTGAAAACATATTTCAAATGGATGCTGAAGGTATTCGAGAATGATTTTAAAATGGGGACATATTCATAGTAGATCGTGGGTACAAACATGTTTTAACCCAACTCGAAAACTTGGGTAGTGATCATAAAATGCCCGCCCTTCTACAGCCAGGCCAACGTCAACTTGATACTCAAGCTGCAAATGACTCTAGAATAATGACAAAGACAAGGTGGCTAGTAGAGACGCGCAATGGTCATATAAAATCCGTTTTAACTTCTTTGAAGGAAATGTTTCCATGAACCATGCTATCAACATCGGAGACTTTTACCGAATTACTGGTGCGATGTTCAGTAAATATCAAGAGCCAATTGCTATGAAGAAAGCAACCGCTGAAGCAGCGGAAACATGGTTGGGAAAATCTCGTATACCTAATGTTATTCAACCTAGAATTGAAATAGACAACCTTCACGCGAAAAATGCACGGTGGGTTTAATTAAACGTAAATCATGTATTCTACTTTCCAAGACTCAATTTTAATTATTTGATGGACCTCACAATGGGAACATATCAATTGAAGTTTGAACCTGCTTACATACAAGACAAACTTAAAACAGAACAAGCTGAACAGTTTCAAATAGAAGAACTATTCGATGAACGTGGACTTGTTAGAGTGCGCATGTATTCCCGATTCAGAAATGTTACCAAATACTAACTATGGATAGCATATATTAATGAAGAATTTAATAGGCAAGAGGCCCACATTCCGAACATATTATGGTATTTAAGGTATGCACGACACCAGCCACAGCGGATCAAATATCCTACGATAACATTGCTTGAAAATGTCATTGATACAGTTCACAGACATTAACAAGCTATTAGCGAAGCCTGCTTGCATAAAAAGCCCAGCGTAGACAAGCTTGTCTTAACTGAATGAACTAATAATATGGCTTGCATTTGTTCTTTAAACTGATCTATAGTCTTGTCTTAATTGGTCGGACTAATAACATATTTTGCCTTTATTAGCTGGACTGATTTATAGTCTTGTGTTAACCGACTGGACCAATAACATATCTTGCCTTTGTTGGTTAAACTGATTCATATTCTTGTCTTGACTGACTGGACTAATAAAATGTCTTGCTCTTGATGGTCGGACTGATTTATAGTCTTGTCTTAACGGACTCGATTGATAATATGCCTTGTATTTGTTGGTTGGACTGATTTGTAGTCTTGTCCTAATCGACTGTAGTAATACCATGTCTTGTATTTGTTATTTGGACTGATTTATAGTCTTCTATTCATTGATTTATAGTCTTCTATTCATTGACAGAACTGTCTTCCACCTCTAATATTTCGAGCAATATTTACATTACCGGGACAGCGCCATGGTTTCGCCTATTATTACCAGGACAGCGCTATTCTATTGCCCTTATTAGCTGGACTGGTCTTACCAGTGTTTCTAGTATTATCAGTGATTGTGCTGATAACAGTTTATTGAAGAATCTGCACCTCATA
This sequence comes from Belonocnema kinseyi, assembly GCF_010883055.1. Taxonomy (NCBI): domain Eukaryota; kingdom Metazoa; phylum Arthropoda; class Insecta; order Hymenoptera; family Cynipidae; genus Belonocnema; species Belonocnema kinseyi. The sequence continues at coordinate 112,107,378 of NC_046666.1, read as the reverse complement.
TTGAAGTTTCAAGCGAGAAATTAGATTCGCTTGTGGTCATATTTTTCGCGTTCAGCCCCACCTATCTCAAAAACTTCTAATTTTTTGGACTAGTACCCATTAGGATTTTTTGATAAGGAGGCTTTGAACTACATTATATTGCGATTTCAGCCATTTTGACTGGGGCCGGATTTCAATGTAAATTGCGCAGGGTCCTTTGGAGCAGCAGCTGTAACAGGGAGGGTATGACCCAATGCAGGAATTTTGTCATGAAACTTCTGTCTCAAATGCTTGCATGGCTCTGCTCGGCTGTCCTTAAACCAATGCTCTTATACGCGGCCGTGTTCGGGTGGACACATATGGAACTTGAAACGATGCAGGACTGACTGCGATGATTACAAACGCTAGCGTTTAGAAATTGTACGGGACCAATTAATACTACTTTCACAGCGGCAATATGATTCAAGCTCTAGGAGGAACCTCTACACGTAGCGATAACTAGCAGGGCGGCTTGCTTGACGAGACGTTTGGCAAGAGCTGAACGTCCTGGCCGTCCCTCGCTGTGCTGAGACATAATTGGAAGAAAACGCTGCTGGTAAGGCAGATTGGAATCTAATTAGACAGCCAAGCGACAGTGAATAGAGTTAAGAAACCAGACAAAACATCAGAACGAGTTTGTTAATGCAAAAAAGGCAACAAAAGGCAGTAAAAGGCGACGTAGCAAATAAGTAAATAGGACCGGAATTGGTACTGGGAGTAGTGTCTTGCTGTATCAGTATTGCCATTAAAAGCTGATTTCAGACGAAGCACCGGGAAGACTAGGAACAAAACCAGCGCTGCCTACGGAAAAAGTTTCGTGCTACCTGAGAACACGGAGCGGCCTAAGGACGACTGCCTTCTGCATTTTTCCCGCAAGTGTTTTAGCATATTGTTGACATGCAGGGATGCTTTTCAGGCTATTAACGAGTAAAATCTTGGCACCTCCAAGAGCGTCGATGATAAGGACGATTAGTTCAACGATTAGTTCTCGAAGTAAAGAAGAACCATGCCAGGCCTCGATTGTGCAACTGAAACAATTGTCGAGAATATAAAGTTCCAGTATATGTGGCACTTCTCGTTCTCGAAAATTGACTCGATTTCTCTAGGAGAATTTAGAGAAGCGATACTAAGGTTAATGCTGTAAGAGTGACAGAGATAGCAATAAAGCACTCTTAGTGCCGCATTTTGCCTTTGGATGTCGGTCCTTCCCGCATGAGTTGGACAACCACATAGTATGTGAGCTAAATGCTCGGGGTGTGCATGTCACGCTCTGCAGCTATCATCGGGAACGTCTTGGCTCAAAATATGGCGATGGTATGTTAAGTTGGAAATGACACCGTTTTGACATGCCAAAATGAAACTCTTTGTGCCCGACTTCAATCCGGGTGATGTAAGGAAAGCAAAAGTTAACTAAGACGACACTGACTGATCCTCCACATTTCTACGGAAGATGCCCTGCATCCTCTTATCGAGTAGCTGTTCACGGAAGTTTTTCTTATATGCTTTCTTGATCCGGGCCTTCAGGAGTAAGTGCTTGAAATAGATAAGATTTGATGCATTTTGCCCACCCCTGATATTGAAGATAGTTCCGAGTGTTTCAGCAACTTCCTCCGCTGCTTTGTACAGAAACACTCCTTTGCACACTTCTTCATGCTTCCTGACCATTTTAAGAAGAGTTTCTCTTCCATTTGCGACTCTATGTGCTGCACCCAGAATGATCCTGTTGTGAAGATATTCAAGATTCAGTATTCCGTGACCACATTGACGATTTGAAAATTGGAGTCGCGGAACAGAAGACTTAAGGTGTATACATTTGTTTTTGTGAATAACCATTCGTGTCCGGATATTAAAGGATCTGATCTAGTTATTCTCCCATGAAACCACTCCAAATGAATAAAGTACTACCGGGATGGCAAGCATGATCATTGCAGATACTTTGCCTCTCGCCGACAGTTCGGAAGAATAAATCTGCCGAATGAGACGTTCTGAGAACGTCTGCTTCGGAGAGTAACCTTGATAGATGTCACATTATAAATACGGCATTCTGTCAGGCCTAGGTACATATACATATGTCTCTCCAGAACAAAGGTGTCTCATAGTGATTCTATGTAGTTGCTGTTTATTTTTAGCATAGATCTTATGATTATCCATGCAAAATACATGGGTGACCTTGTTCTTTCGATTTGCAAGCTTGCCCTAAAAGAACTTCTGGGAATGGCGGGGTGCTCGAGACAGTGGCAATAAAGTGAGGCAAAAGAGGAATGGGCTCATGGTGTCGCCCTGAAAGACACCTTTTTGAAAGGTGATCTTGATAGTTGTCTCATGATATTTTCCAGATAAGATAGTAAATCTAGTTTTCTAACGCAGCATCAATCTCTCTATGCACCTCACGATGTGGGGATAAACCGCTAAGCTTTCCAAAAGACATATGATAAGTCAATGGGAGGTCGAATCTTAAGCTTACCGGTAATGAATTCAGGCCATCGATAGGTCACGCTGGTAGCATGCTGCATTCCATTAGACACATCTACCGATGAGCAGGTTCTCCCAACATTCTGCTATGACTTTCTTCGAACCGCTCTTTTACCAGCCACTCCGGAATGAGCTCTTCGGACTTTAAATATAAAGTGAAAATACGGGCCAGATTCTGATGGGTTTAAGGAAACTTTTTACACCAAAAGGTCTTGATACTCTCTAGTCCCGTAACGGAATAGATCTTCAAAACTACTAATACTTTTTTCACCTCCTCAGTGGTAATGGTGACATTCTTCCCCAGGTGTTATGAGGGCATCCCACAGCTCCTTGAAGCTAATTATGCTCTCTGAGTCTGCCTCCAGTCTATGATGAACTTCGTAGACTTGACGTAGGTCAAAAAGAAATTGTTGATTTTCTCTGACCCACCTCTCTCTCCGCTCTAAGCTTCTCTTAGCGCGAACTTTACACCTTGGCGGTAAATTTTCTGCGAGATGTTGTATAGTGAATCAGGCACTGAATGCGGGACGCATACGGTCTTTCCCAGTCTATCTTTGTGGCTAGTTGATGTATTCGTTTTTTGGTCTTATGACAAATCGTTGGTTTTGTTTTACGGTTCGCATCGGCCAAAGCTCTCGCTGAATTATACACATAACTATTGATAGTGCAGAGGTCGGATTCTTCAGAAAAACTGCCAAGAAGCTCGTCAACCATTTCACCCAGATCTTTAAGCTTGAGTGAAACCTGGATGTTGATGTTTTTTCAGGGCATGAGTCATTGCTTTTCCTATATCGGATGCCTACCAGCGGTGGTCTTAGCGTCACCTATCTTTCTCTGTTGCCGGTTTGTTCCGGCTGTGGTAGAGTAGGCGTTTTGCTACATAGGTCCTTTTTGGAGTAGTTTGGCATGGTTTCGGAGAAGTTGATGCGATAAGTATGATAGTTCTGGGCGTTTCTTGCACCACAGAACATGCAGCCGTGCCACGTAACCTTCTCATTTCGGGGGCACACTCGCTAAGTTCGGTGTTATCATTGTCATTCCCAAGAGAAACTAGGAAAATGTGTTCGTTTATGCTTGTGGAGCCCTGTACGTAAGGATAAGTCTGCGTACTCTGAGAGGTCGTCCGGTATCCCAGAGTCACCGTTCGAGACACCTTATCCAGGTACCATTCAGCTTTCAATAGGGTTTTTACACCTCCATTAGGGTGTTAATTTCTTCGGCACCACCCCTGGACAATTGCCTGCGATGGTCTAGTAATTTTGGGAACCATTTTGCAGAAACCCTTTGTACAGGGCTTAATATTAAAATAGTACATTTAACGAAATTAAATAGTTATAAAAAAGTAAGTAAGTGCATGTAAGTATATGCTAAAAAAAGTTACCAAAATCTGATGTTAAGAAGGTACTGGTGGTGAACTTATCTTAAAAAATAACAAGTTTTTGAATGCAAATACTGTAGGTGCATTACAAACATGATTGTGCAGTTTATTTTAAAGCCTCTTCCCAATAATGACAAAACATTTTTGCATTAAATATGTTCTATGAGCCGCTATTGCGAGTGTACTGTCTTTATCGCGTAGCCCAGGCCGACCTGAAAGGTTCATATTATCCTACAAAAACAATTTCAATAAATAGACAGGCACCCCGTTTTTAAAGATCAAGTATGTACAACAAATTACCCATAACATATTGTCTTCACTTGGTGACTGTCATGAAACCAGCTTTTTCCCTGTACTCAGAAATATGATCGAATTTGGACAGGTTAGGAATAAAACAAATGCAGGCATTGAGAACACGTTCGAGTTTGCAATCAAGGTAATCAAAGATTCCATCATATACCACACGCCCATAATCACAATAAGGGAGAATCAAGGCTTTTACCAGGCGGATTCACGTAGCTGTAGCAAAAGAGTTTCTACTACAAAGTTGAACAATTTTAATCGAGATATCATTAATGCCGATAGCTTCTGAGGTTATCTTGACAATTACTTGGAGCAGAGAGTCTGTCTTAATATAAGAAAAATAAATGTGAGTACAGTCTGTCAAGTTAAAGCGTGGGTGGCTTTACTCGCAGTCGGTAAGGTGTATCGACATGATTTTGGAGTCAAAATATTAAGAAGAGCTCCCTCTTTCA
>NC_046666.1:112091808-112102655 GCF_010883055.1 Belonocnema kinseyi | reverse complement strand
GAGGGAGCTCTTCTTAATATTTTGACACCAAAATCATGTCGATACACCTTACCGACTGCGAGTAAAGCCACCCACGCTTTAACTTGACAGACTGTATCATTAGAAAAATGTAATTCACTGGATAAAAGAGTAGGTTTAATTGGTAGAGGCTTAATTAAGAAGCGTTGCATGTAGTCATTTACTGGGTAGTTCTGATCAAAGGTTTTACTCTGAGAAGGAATAATTCCAAGGCTTATTCGTGTTAACAATTGCATTGTAGTTATATTTGTTTTTAGAGTCCCGTATCTTAGTTTGAACCAGATTCCCAAGGACACGAAATTCCTTCCATCGTGTCTGGTGAGTAGTCCTCTTAGCTTGAAAATACTTTCCCTCTCTCCTTTCTGAGGTTTTTAATTTCTTCCGATATCCACGGACGATATCCAGGGTTATTACATCGAATCTTAAATTAATATATTATTGATTTTTTATACTTTTGAATTTTTCCTTTCAAAAATACACTTCTCTAATTAGCTGCAGAGAGCAGAGTGAACAATCTGTCCTCATCAACATTACAAGAAGGGAAGTGGATGTTGAGAGTAATTTTGTACTTCAGTTAGATCTTCCACAGTTATAAAGTCAATCCCATGTAAGATCTATCTTTTCTGCAAGAGGAGTAATTATTAAGTCTAATATTTTCCAAATCAATTTGAGGCTTGAGCCAAGTTTCAGAAACATGAATATCATGAAACGATTTCTGACCAAAATAAACAGGAAATTCAGCAGAATGAGCAGGCAGGGATTGAGCATTGACATGACATATATGGCACGTAACTGAAGAAACGGGGCCTACTCTGAAAAATAAGATGTTACGGGACGAGCGGTCCAAGTCGATCCAATAGACGCGACTTTTAGAGGAAACTCATGCTCGCAAGTAAAGCCCTTTCGAAATATAAAAGATAAAGTTTATAATAATTGCCAATTTTCTAATGACAGCAATGAAACAATATAGGATATGTCAAGTAAAAAAGTAAATTCATTAAATAACCATCTGTATATAATATATAATTATTGCAAACCATATGGCTCAGGATGTCAATAGGGGATATTTTCTTCTTACGTCGAGATTATCGAAGAGCATCCAAATCCCGAACTTGGGTCGACGCACCAGCAGATTAACAGGAAAACATCTGCCCCTGCAATCCACAGATATTTTATTTAGCTTTTTTCGTTAGTTCAAATGTAGCGCTGTAAATCTACAGGTTAGACTTAGTGAGCGATTCTCTGATATGCAATGATCAGTCTTCACTCCAACCAATAAGTTTCATCGAAAAACAACGCTTTCTCTTATCTGATTCAAGCAACCAACAGTTGTAAAAAGATGGTAAATCCTTCTTAGTAAGGGGTACCTCCAAGTTAGAAGTTATTTGACAGATGTTATTTGAAAAGTCCTTCTCCTTCTTCACTGGCAAACCATGGAATTCCCAAGTCTTGCAAAGGTCAGCTTGCTCTAGTTTACTGCATTTCAGGGTTAAGGCTTCAATTTGAGATTCGAGAATAAAGCTTTGATTTGCGTCAGACCCGCCTCATGACATTTCGTGACCACGTCGACAATAGTTGCATCGACTCCAGGCACCAGAGCCACTGCCGCTACTCCTGAGGAACTTCTAAAATAATGAGCTGTCAACAAAAATTTGAAAACTAAGATGCCAATTATTAAAAAAATTTTCCAATTCGGTGGTCACTGAACAACTTAGACAACACTAAACTCTCTCCTTTTTTTAATTATTGAGAGATATTTACTCGACAGATTCAAACAATTCAGGTGCGCCAAAGCACCAAACTTTCCACAAGCAAGTGTATCAGCGATCTCTCTCCTGGTCAACTCGTTACACACAAAACAGGCCAAAAGTTAAGAGTGCCTATGTCCACAATAATCAAAGTAAGAAACATAAAATTCATTATGTTGCAACCGAAACCGACTCAGAAATGCATCATATTAGAAACCTTAGAATTTAACCCGTTAACCGTAGGGCTTTTTTAGCACCACTTAACCGTAGGGTGGGGGGGGGGGGGGTCGATTTGACCCGATGCTTGACAAAAATCAAAAACATGTTTCTAAAAATCTGAAAAAATGCATTGTTCTTGTTTGAACCTTCGACTTAACAGTACAATTTTGCAATATGTGTTTTTTAAAGTTATTGTTGGTATAATTAACAATAAACAAATAAACTCATAGAAAAAAAAGTTTTTTTTCAAAAATTCATAACTCAGAGACAAATGAACGAAATTGAATGGTTCAAAAACACCATTATTTTTTTATGTAAATATGTACACAGAGGACCATGATTTTTCAATTCGAAGAACATATAGTGAAATTGTATGGTAAATGCACATGTTATCGTACGTGCTTCTATTATCGTTTTTACTTGATTGAAATGTAATAAATAAAGCATTTTTATACTTTGACTTATAAGTAGTAATAAGTGCATTCACCTTACTCTCGCTGGTACAGAAAAAAATAGTAAATTTACCTCAAGTATGATCTGTCGAAATACATACGTGAACCGTAGGGGGAGGTCAAATCGACTTAAACTGCACTTTGGCTGCACCCTATAGCTGACTGAAAGATATAAGTGACTCCAAACTATGCGTGAGGCTTCTATCCTAGAGTTAAAATAACCCACAAGCAAGTCACAATGTCGTACACTCACATAAATCCAATGTAATTAACCGAAATTTAAGGAGTGCCATAAAGCGCATTATCTGCCAACGGCTAGGGTCGTTTATTGAAGAACTAAAATAGCATATTCTTCAAAACATTCTCATTTTCAGATTATAATCATAACGCTCGGTACTGACCTGTCAACGAAATGCTAAGACACTTACAGAGAAAAGGCAGAAGGCCGTCGACCTTGGTCCGCTTCGTTTCCTTAGGGTGCACAAGGCTTTTGCTGTATCGTCGTATTAAGTCCATCGCAGACTGTAACCACCTATATCACGGCCGTGGGATGCAGATGTAGCTGAAATGTAATTGCGATTTCGCCGGGTCGGGTGCAATATTATTAAATAGCACACGCTTCCGATAAAATCTTACGGTTGCCACCTCTTATGACTGCGGGATATGTGGTCACAGGGCACGAAGCGAACCAAGGATTACACCTTTGTTCATTAATTGCGCAAGTGCATTTGCATATTTTTAGCACGAGTGTATGGCTTTAAGGTTTCGAACATGTGATAGTTTCGCACATTCAAAGGGGCCAATAAGAAGGAAAATGATTTTAACCGAAATTGTGGATACGTCCTTCCCACCTGAGTGGGAAACCCAGATAGTATGCGTTCTAGGTACACAGCATGTGCATTACATGTTCTGCATCTCTCTCTGGGAACTTCTTAACATAAAATGAGGTCACGGTATACTAAGGTGGAAATTACACCCTGATAATCTAAGAAAATTTAAAGTTTTCTCCTTCGATAAGAACTGTTGTTCCAAGTTTCTCCGTGGCTTTGTAAAGGTGTTTGGTAGAGCATCAGGCCAGAAATCTGAAGGATCTGGGCTCTTATCCCAACGGAGCTAGAAATAATTTTTTTCACAATCTTAAGATTAATTTATATTTCAATAATATTGATTAAGACCAGTAGACAAAACCAATGGCTGTGCCCTGCATAATCGTGGTATTGTTTCAGCTTTAACCATGTATCACAATTAAGAAATATGTAGTTGCAGTCAAAAGTATAAACAAACGAATTAAGGTGCAAGCTTTTGTTCATATGCGTAACCTTTCTTGATCCAATGACGAGGTATCTACGCTCTTTCTTCTTTCATGAGACCACTCTAAATGAATTGAGTACTACCAGGATGCCCATTATTTTCATGGCAGATACTTTGTTTCTCGCCAACATTTCGGAGCGCGAAATCTGTCAAATAAGATATTTGTATATACATCGGAAAGCATTCTTTATAGATGTTACGACTTGAATGCGTCTCTGTGATATGCCGAGGTATGTACTTTTGTAATTTTTCAAAGCAACTTTTCGCTCATGCAACTCCCCTTCTGTTTTTCAACAATTAATAAAGGCATATGCTCTCACCGAAAACCCTTAAGTGAAGTTCTCCAGAAGAATCAGACGTTTGGCTTCAATTCGCTTTGATTAATTTTTTATTAGCTTTTAATCCACATTTACTATCAGCAAACTAACAGTAGTTTCTTACAGGAATAGGTTAACCGAGTTGCACACTGATCCTAGCAAGAAAGGTTTTGGGTCAGATCTATTACAAATAGACATAGATGATGGTCAGATTCACCCCATGTTCGTTTTATGAGCCACAAAACGAGCTTTGAAGAACAATACCTTTATAGATATGAGTAAAATGTCTCAGCTCTAATTAAAGCTTTAAGGAAGTTCCATACCCATTTGTTTGAGATTGAATTCAATCTGCTTACGTAAACGCTCTGAGCAGACTCACTATATTGAGTATTGAAGTTGATGATATATAGGTCAAAATATTCAAGTTGCAAAAAGAAGATGACGAATTTAAGCTAGAGTGTTGTACAACTTTGTTGATAGCATTTATTTATTTATTAGCCCATCTTCAATAGAAATGGATGTAATAAAGTATAATCACGCGAAAAGCAATGAATCTGTTAAGAGAACGCAAAAGAGAATTAAGCAAAGATATCACTTACCTTAAATAAAGACTAATGTCTAAGAATACATCAAACCTTAGCAGTAATATACAGCTTTAACTATTTTATCATTACCGACAGAGGTAAAGATTTTTCACAAGGTCATCGATAGGCAGCGTTGGTAGGATGCTGCGTTGTAGGTGCGGTTGTATGGAAAATCCTATCTTTTAGGATTTCTGTGAAGATGTTACACAGTGTTTTCAGAAAACTTATTGGCTTGTAATTCATAGAGTCAGTAAAGTTTCCATCTGGTTACCATCTGGTCGCTGAGCGTAATACTTCTTTATGTATATTAAAGCTTTTTTCACCTCAGGATGGTCAGCATGTTGAATGTTGAATGTGTTATGGCGAGTGGATACTTCGTGCGCGAATTGTCAAAACCTGGCAGTGAACTTCCTGCCATATGTTATCCAGTCAATCACTTACGGAATACGGGACGCGTGCTGTCTATCCCAGCCTATCTTTTTGCTGAGTTGATGCATGTGTTTTTGGTCTGATGATCAGCCGTTGGGTTTATCTTGTGACTTCCTTCCGCTAAAGTTCTCGTTGCAATATACACACTAAAATCGATGGTCCAGATATCGGAGTCTTCCGGAAAATCTTCATGAAGGGCGTCATACAGTTGACCCAGTACTTTGGGCTTGAGAGAAACCTAGATGTTGATGTTTCTGCTTGCCGTAAAGCATCGCTTTTCCTCTATTAGCTGTGCGAAAAGTACGATACCTCTGGGGTCTTCTTGCACTACAGAGCATCCAGTTACGCCCTGTATCCCTTACGGTCAGAGACCATACTAGTATCATATCACTCTAGCAGGTCGTGCTTCAGTCGATCCATCTACTTAAGAGTTTCGAGATTTTGCCGGTCTATCGTATTGAATCTGTCTTGAATAGCTCCTGAAACTCTGGGGTATTCGGCATCATTTTCTGACCCATTGACGGGAGCTTCGCGCGTTTTTTTGTTTCGAACTACACTTATAAATACAATTAAAGTTACTATTGTTGCTCCCACGAGCAGCTAGGAAAAGGTATCGTTCACCCTTGTAGAGCCGAGTACGCGGGTGTAACGCTGTATACTCTGGGAGATGCTCCGAATTCCCAGAGGCACTTTTCTGCTGCTTCCACCTTGACTTGGTGATTTTTTCTTCAGGACCACCCCTGGACCATTATTCATGACTGTTTATATGGTTTGTAGCCATATTCAGCAGTAATCCTTGGTACAAAAATCCGCTAACGTAAACAGTCATTGGCGTATGAAACATTTCCTAATCTTACACAATATACGCGCTTGAGTACCTGCGCATTGTCCTTTTATCCATACGATGCTGATGTTTTACGCATAAGAAAACAGTTAGTGATCATTTCCTAACTTGCGCTGCACATTACTACATTCCGATACCACATAAGTCCAGCAGTTCTAGGAATAGCTTAACACGAGGACCTTTATCTCCAGACCCCAGTATCTGTATATATGTTACAGGCAAAGTTTATAATCCGGCATTATATATAATCCCAAGGCATTATATATCATGCCCAACAGAAGTCAGGTAAGGTATGTAATACTCTCTATTATACAGATTGCCTAGGCATTATTCATAATACCCAACAGAGACAGGGCAAAGCGTATAATAAATATTATCCATTATTTGAGTGCCATTTTTTCTTTTTTCGAACTTTCCTTACTTTGGTTATTGCAAATATAATAAGATGTATTTTTTAAAATTATTCATAGTAAGACGCAGGAAAGAAGAAAGTTCAATTAAACAGTTTTACAAATTTTTTGTATTTTTCAAAAAAAATGTTTAAACTCAATTTTTGAAAAAAATCCTGTTTTGATCTCATCTCCATGCTTTTTAAAATATAGTTTACAATGTGCTTTAAAAGCCCTTTAAAGTCAGGATTTTTCACGGTTTTAAACTTATTTGAAACTTTTTAATTAGTGTGTGCTAATAATACAAGTAAACAAACACAACTGTTTATGCAATTGAGTAGTATTCTAAATAATATTTTTTCAAATAATGCTAGAGAGTTGTGATTTTTGTCTCAAATATTCATCATTTTGTCTACTTTTCAAGCAGTTTAAGGTAATAGTTATTTCAATTTTCAAATAGATTCATCTAATATTGTCGATTCTGAATAAAATGTAAAACACGTCTTTTTTCTTGTAAAGAAGTGTTGAACTTCAAGCTTTACGCTCAAAGTGCCCCGGCATTATTTGAAAAATTGTTAAATCTCATCCATTCTGTATTAATCTTAATCCAACATTAATTGAATGATCGGCAACCATAAGCGATTAACCCTTATTCAAGAAAATTTTCAGGAGAGCGGAAAAAGTCTTCGCCTATGCGTGTTGTGATATCCTTTTGAGGAACTTTTTTGTTTTATGAAAAATAGTAAAATTTAATTTTTTACTTTGTGGAAAAAGCTTAATTAATTATTTGAACATTTTTTTTCGTTTAAAAATTTTTCCCGAGATTCCTCTGAAGTTAAGGACACAATTAACGGAGTCAATTGCTTAAACAATTTTTATTCATTTAAAAAAATTTTTCATGCTGTAAATCGTGAAACATGTTAATTTAAGTTAGAAATATTGTTATTAAAGTTAATCAACATTATTTAGATAAAAATAATATTATGCGATTCTAAAAGTCCCCTGGAAGATGAGGAAAAGAAAAAGAGAAAGAAAAAAAGAAAGAGAGAGAGAGAAAGAGAGAGAGAGAGTGACATGAGCCTGATTGCGTAGATACCCTGATAATTCCCAAAGCTCTGGGGAACTAGTTAATGTTGGCCTGTTTGAAAAAATAAGGAATTCAGTTTTCCCTGAAATAAGAAAATTTGGAATTGTAGTATTAGGAATTTGTGCTATGTTCACAAAATTTTTGAAAACCTAGCCTACATTGGAAATCGCATGTTTTGATATCGCTCGAAGCAAGGTGAAGTTACTGCGGTAGGTGATATTCCTTTCTGGGGTGGCAGAGGACCCAGAAATGTTTTGGGAATTTTCTATTTAAAGGTTTTCTCTATCCCCTATTACATCGAACAATACTCCAGAGTAGCCCTGTGTGTACATTATGACGGGGTATTTTGTTACCTTGCAAAAATACATTGAAATTATATTATTTTAACTGACACTTCATTTAGGAAAGAAGGTGACAGTAACGAGTTGACCAAAATAGGGACAGTTACAATACTAGCTGAAAATATAAGAGTCCTACAACTAGTATTTAAGAAAGCTCTAATAAAAGTTGTAACATTCTTCTTAATGTATTTCAATCTCATTTGCTTAAACTCAATCACAATCTCTGTCTGTTCCTCTCACTCTTCCTCCCTTTAATTTCCGTCTTCAGACAAAAGTAGCGTTCCGACTCTCACAAATGACGAAGGACCGAGATGCCACTCTGCTATTTATGCATTCGTCATTCTACCCTCGTGGCGCAAAGGCGACTCGACAAGAGAGAAATACTTTTTTAGAAAAAATAGAAAACGAGAAACAAGAGGAAGAACGAGAGGCGGGCAAATACTGCCAGGCAGGCTCCTCACTTCTGTTTGTCTTTTTTTAAAATAAAAATTAACTTATTGCGTTTTAATGTTGCGTGCCAAACTGGTAGACACGCGCCGTTGAAATTTGTTAGTTGCTGACCTCGGTCTAGGTCATCAGTTTTGGTTAGCATTTCGTATTAGTCGTTAAGTTCAGTGCATCAGTTCTATTGAAAATTCTTTCTGGGCCAGCATGGACCCCAACTCGTGGGCTGTAAATAGTATTCACTAACGAAAATGGCATCAGTCGGGCCATAGCCTTATTTTCTTGACTTTATGGCACTGGCCGAATAGTAAAATTTATATTGGTAATTACTCAAACTTAGGTTTACTATTCACCATCAGTATATGAATCTCCATGTATTCGAGTGGTCACTTTGGACCATTAATAACGATTATAAAATTTCACCCTACCTACAAGATGGCGTTATTCGTGCAATTCGAAACGTGTTGAGTGGGGCGAATGCGCACTCGTAAAAAACGATGTCTTGATAAGAACTTTAATTATATGAGTTATTTTCAGTGAAACGAATAGTGTTTGATTTCGTGGTGACCCATCCTCCTTCTGCGTTATCACTTACCTCGCCACTCTGCGAAACCAATGGTAGTTGTGTGATAAAACTACCTAGCACCTTCCGGAAATTTGTGGGACTCATTCACGAGTCTAAATAAATTCAAATTACATAAAAATTGGATAATATAATTCGTAAAAATCCAGTTATACTCTTTGTGTATGTGTTTGTGTTTGTGTTTGTGTGCTGCTGTCATGCCCCTAATTACTAACCAGCTTAAGAAGAGGATCTCAGATCACGTCGGTGCCGTAGGATGTACAGTTGCACAAGAGAAGTCTTTATATGCGAGAAGTTCTGTATGTGCATGGTCTTTCGTGTGGTGATGTCTCAACATTTTAAAAAACGGTATAAAACTGAACAGTTTACACGGTTTTTTGTAGCTTAGATCCTTATCCATTGTTCTGTCACTGTGTACCTTAATCTACGTTATTTCTTATTAGTCAGTATATTTCTATTCACTAAAAAGTTGAATCTCTTTTTATTTTTTAAATAGGCAGTAATAGAAAGCAGGAGATTGCAAGAGATAATAGTGAACACTGATTGACATAGAGGTAGAAAAAGGTAGCGGTAAATAGTAGAGAGATAGGCTGAGATAGAAAGGAAAATATTGAAAGAGATAGTCATGAAAATGGATTACACAGACGCAATAGAAAAATTTATAGGAAATAGAGAAGGAACAGAAAGAGGTGAAGGCAGATAAAGGAGACAGAAAAAAAGATAGATGTAGATAGACAAGTGCCCTGGCGGACCTAAGGAACCGAATGGAGTCTCTGCAAAGTACCCATTAAGACCCCATTGGGATCCCATTCGGTTCCTTTTTAGAACACTCAAAAAAACAGCAAGATCAACTTTTAAACTGTTGAAATTCGGATTCTACGTTAAATTTTCCATTAGAAGCTCACGGAATAATTGCAATACTTTTTGCAGCGTTAAAAATTTTAAAAAATTTCATTAACTTCTGCTGAAGGTGACTTAAAGCGCATCATAAATAACTCAAATAGTATGTTGCGCGCGAAGCTTAAAAATAAGATTCTCTCTCACTTGCATCGCAGCGTTGTTGTCTGGGGTTTCCACAGCGTGGCGCTAGCATCCAGACAAAATTCTTAAAGTTACCGACGGAATGCTTATTAACTGCTATTAAAAGAAGATGCACTTGAAGTAGCCTTCGGTCCATGTAAATGGCAGGTATTTTATTTTTTAAAGTTTTTAACGCTGCAAGAAAAAGTATTGCGATTACGCCGTGAGTTTCTAATGCAAATTTTAACGTAGAACCTGAACTTCAACAATTTGAAAGTTTATTTTGCTTTTTTTTAGTTTTTTAAAAAGGAACCGAATGAGGAACCAATGCGGTCTTTACGGGTACTTTGCAGAGACTCAATTCGGTTCCTTCGATCCGCAGGGGGACAAGGAGAACCTTACTAAAAAGGCTACATAGTAAACTACATGATAACCTATGTGGAAACCCATATGGGATCCTTTTTTAAATTCTTGTATAAAATTACGATCCAAGATAGGATTGGAAATATTATGTAGATTTGTAAACCCATCCGTGTCAGGAACCTTGATAAAAATCCACAATAAGAATCAATATCGATTCCCATCCTATATTACTATCTCAGAGCGTAATTTGATACAGGAATTAAAAAAAAGGATCCCATAGGGGTTCCCACGTAGGTTACAGTGTACTTTATTATATATACTCTCTTGTCTACATAGAGATATGTATTCTATCTCTTTACTTCTAGCCGGACGTTACGGGATAAATATGATTTGCCATTGTGCCCAAGAAATGAAGAGTCACAACCATAATATACTAATTTTACGCGTTCGACTGTTTCGGAAGGGGTGAGTCACACCTGGAGCGCAGTGCGGAAGAACAAATTACTGAGAATTTTTTAATTCAAGAACTATTCTAATGGTGATATTAATTTCGAAGGAAATAACTTTGTTTTTCGCGAGATACACATTACCGTCAATATCAAGTTAAAGCGTGGGTGGCTTTACTCGCAGTCGGTAAGGTGTATCGACATGATTTTGGTGTCAAAATATTAAGAAGAGCTCCCTCTTTCATGCTTTTT
>NC_046666.1:112088297-112091708 GCF_010883055.1 Belonocnema kinseyi | reverse complement strand
AGGGAGCTCTTCTTAATATTTTGACACCAAAATCATGTCGATACACCTTACCGACTGCGAGTAAAGCCACCCACGCTTTAACTTGACAGACTGTAAAATACAACAAATTATATTTCCCCACTGAAGATTAATTTTTAACATTTTTTTTATCGATATATACTATTTTTTTGCATTTATAATTGTTTCCTGTAATTTATAATATAAATATTATTTTGTTCTCAGACAGTGAGAAAATTGATGACTGGAATATTCAAAGTTGCTGCAGCATCGCACGAAATATTCGTTGCAGATTCATGTGCAAGTTGTTCAATCAAACTTTAAATATAAATGAGAGCTGTCGACGCAGTGATGAACCTGAGTTCTTTTCTTGTATAGTGAGTCGCCAAAATGCGAAAAACTGTTGCGCCCTTATTTCTAATGTGACGTGCAAGACAATATGCAAGGAAATTTTCAACGAGCCTGGAAATATATCTTTTGCGAAATACTATAATAACAAGGCTAAATGCTTTAATCACGTACCGAAATGTCTTAAAAGTATTTTAGGCATAGGAAAGATTGAAGATCCATCTCAATGTAAGCTAAATTTTGTTTAAGTATTTAAAAAACCTTTTTTGACGTGTTCAGTTTTCTTTTTGTTACTGATTGTAAGCAATTTTGTACCTTTTTGGACAGTGTTTCTTGAAATAAATTTGCAGGCTAATCAAATGCCTTTGCAACATTGGAGATTGTATAATACTAAACAGTTTACACGGTTTTTGTAGCTCAGATTCCTGCAACTCACTAAACACAGTCTGCTGTAAAATACGAATCAGGCATACATTCTCAAAAATCAATGCTTATCGTCTCGCTACTACTGTATTTATTCAGGGTAGTACTATGGAAAAGAAAAAACCTCCGACATCTGAGCATTAATACTAGAAACACTATGAACATGAAAAGCAGCTTGCATATAAAGTCGCTCGTTTACCTTACATGCAATGCCGCGTCCTCAAGACGTTTGTGAACTATTTCATCTAGATTGTATTCATAACAAGATTATTCTGAGCGCAGTACATTAAGCTGTAATTAAAATAAGCCACCTTCTTCAAATTGTCAGAAATCACAAGTATTTGAGCATCGAAGCGTTTTTTTATAATGCTGCAAAGCAGACTGTTAAATCCCTCTGCCTTGATTCAACATCAGGGATAAAAAAAATTCATCAAACATTTGCTATGTTAAGTACTTACTTCTGCAAACCCGGCTGAATAAAGCAGAGTTAAACAACTTTCTGCAACAATTTCTCGTCTGAAAGATTATCAGTATCTTTCACAAAATAATGAGAGGTCGATCTTTGTCAAAAGAGTTGATTTTTGCTTCTCTTAAGTCCCCCGGACTAAAATTAAACATAAATGGTTTTTTTTCCCTGTAAAAAGCTGGTGCAAAACCTTCACTGACTCAAGAGGATGCTTGCTTAACAAAATATTCCAAAACACTCGTCGGAAGAATGAAGAATATTTTAATACCTCAGTCGCTACATATACATAAGAGAGACAATACTTTTGCCGAAACATCCCATTGAGCTCATCATACGCTGTAAACACCTGTCTCATTGTTTAAAAGCCCCACTTAGTGCGCGAATAATTACTATTTTTAATCAAAATATAGTTGTGTGCGAACAGTTTTTACTTTCTTCCTTCCTAACCTTAAATCACCACGTGGCTTCCAAATTGCTATGAGATTCTATAATCAAGGAATAAAATTCTGCTCCAATTTTCTTGCCAGAATTGGTTCACTTGATTTGACTTTTAAAGTTCACCGTAATCTTTACGATGAGCCTTAAAAGACAAAACAAGTTACCAATTTCTCGCCTGATGCAAAATTTCTTAACCGCTTTTTGACCGGATTACCTGAGCGGATCCCGGCCGGTATTGAGGCCGGGATCCGACCAGTTTACCGCGACATTTTTAGGCGGGTCCCGTCCGGATTCCCCGACCAGCGCTCGGCTTAAAGCGGGGCTATACGGCTGGATCCCGGCCGGATCCCTAACTGCATTCCTACACGGGTCTCTCTCGCTGAATTCCCTCGTTTGTCTTTAACAAAAAGTTTCAATACGCAGGATTAAATAGAAAGCAGTTACCATTCCATGAATGATACCCGATGTGGCTTGTGAAGGACTTAGTGTATGCAGTAAGTTTCTGGCATGCAAGCTTGATCTTATCGTAAATAAAATGTAAATGTTTACACTGCTAAGAGCATCATCAATTAGCATTGTAACTTTAACAGAACATTTTGGATACGGCTACTACACCCCAGATAACAATTTATGCGCAAGATGAAGCAAACACTCGGTGCGTCTGGGATGATTATCCTAAAATTACTTATTTACAGTAAATGACGTAACTAAAAAGGGTTAATTAAGTAATCTTATAGGAATTTATTTTAAAATCTTTGGTAGTATACAGTGACTTTGACCGACATTTAGAACATGTATAGGTACAAGGTTGTTAGAACTCCGGGTGTTTCATATTCTGAACTCTACAGGCATTAATTTTATAATAATTAACTTCAAATTATATTGCGTTTTTAAACCGCAAAATTCTTAATAATATACAGTGGGTTTAATAAGTATTCGCACACCTCTTTTTTGTTGACTAATTAAGTACTTTTAATTTTCATTATGCCAGAGTTGAAAAAATGTCTCCTCAAAGTGTTAATTGCTCTCGAAATTCTGTACAAAGTCATCCCAGGATAAAGTCAATTCATCTATGTTTAGAGGGATATTGCCAAAATAGTGTAAACTTCAATGTTTCATTAAGTCTTCAATAACTTGCGAAATAATCAAGATTATGCAATGTTCCTGGGCTAATTTTGAAGCCAATTTTCACCATATAAGAACAGCTTATAAGTATAAATCTTTTAAATCTTCTTATCACATTAAAAAAATTTAAGTTGCAACAAAAAAGTTTAAAAAATTTACACACAGTAATTTGAATATTCGGTGTAACAAAAAGGGCACCTGGAAGACCTCAATTTCTTCATCTGGAAAAGACCTTCATTTTTTCTCAGGAATCGCTAGAAACCTTGTTTACGTTTTTTTAAAACCATTCTTAAACGTTGCAACTCTCTTATAAGGTCTCAATACCTCTCTTTCTTTTCATTCTCCTTGGCTATGATGTTTTTGTCAGCTGGTGCCGAAAATTCGATAACAAATATGGTTTCCTTCTCGAAGTCAAGAAGAACCATGTCAGGCCTCGAGTGAACAACAGAAACAATTATCGAGAATATAAAGTTCCAGTATATGCGGCATTTCCTATTCTCGACAATTGACTCAATTTCCCTAGGAGCATTTAGAGGAGCGATATTATGGTTAATGCCGTAGGAGTGACAGAGATGGTAATAAAGCACTCTTAGTGCCGCATTGTGCCTTTGAAT
>NC_046666.1:112079648-112088197 GCF_010883055.1 Belonocnema kinseyi | reverse complement strand
CCGACTGTTTCAGCAGCCTCCTCCGCTGCTTTGTATAGAAATGCTCCTTTGCCCACTTCATCGTGATTCCTGACCATTTTAAGAAGAGGGTCTCTTCCATTTACAACTCTATGTGCTGTACTCAGAATAATCCTGTTGTGAAGACATTCAAGACTCAATATTCCGCGACCCCCTTGACGGCGTGAGATGTACAGTCACGGAGCGGAAGACTTAAGATGCATGCTTTTGTTCATGTGCATAACCTTTCTTGTCCCGATATCAAGAGATCTGAGCTCGTTCTTCGTCCATGGAACTACTCCAAATGAATAGAGTAGTACCGGGACGGCAAGCATGTTCGTTGCAGATACTTTGTTCCTCGCCGACAGTTCGGAAGACCAAATCTGTCGGATGAGACAGTGTGTGTGACTACATATTATTTGTGAGCGAGCTTATTATTGGCTGTCTACAAAAAAAATTAAATTTTTAAATAATTTAATTTTAATTTAAACTATTCAAAGTTTAGAATCAAAACGAGTACTTTACTTTTCACTCTACCACGTATTGTTTTTTTTATCTCGATATTTACATATAAACCCTATGAATTGGTTTAAATTAAAACAACATTTTTAACTTTGTAAATGCAAGATTCATATTCGGAAGTCAAAAGTTTCCTTTTCATTGAATTTTCATTCAGAATTAAAAAAAAAAGATTTTCAAATAATAACAACTCTTACTGGGTCCGTTTATCTACCTGATTTAGCAGTCGGTTAAATAAGAGCGTGGTCACTGTTGTGAGAAAATGAAAAGACTCAGTACGAAATTTCTTCCAAACATTGTTTTATTTGATCGAAAACTTTCATGCAAATACATTAATAGCAGGTTCAATCACCTTCAGCGTCAATAATGGCTTGGAATCTTCGAGGCATACTTTCGACGAGATTTTTCTTGTATTCTTATGAAAAAGAACTCCAAATTTTGTGAATTCGCAAACAAGTTGGTTTAAATTGCAGGGTCGGTTATTCCCAAGCTTCATCTGCATTTGAGCCCAAACGTGAAACCTTGCTTCAATATTTCGGGTCGTTGTCCTCCTGGAGAATCCAATTGTCACTTTTCTTCTTGTACCAGCTTTTGGCAGTCGGCAACAAAGCTTTCTTGTAAATGAGGGTCATTTTCACAGAGTTTAGGTTGTCCGTGAACACGTGCAACTTCCCAAATCCTTTTTCTGATAAACATCCCCAAACGCGGACCTTCACAGGATGTTTTACGCACCTTTAGAGCAATTTCTTGGTGGGTGTGTCTCAGGCATGCCTGATGATAGGAAAGGGCCAAAAAGAATATTCGTCGGTGAAGATAACATTGCCCCAGTCGCGATCCAAATTATCTCTGATCCATTTGAGGCATTTTTGACATTTTTTCACTCAACATCAGTTTTTGCAAAGTACTTCGAAATTTCAAATTATTTGCGATACAATGTTTCGAAGCACCTTCACGATAGGTTAAGGTCGGATTTTTCAAAAACAGGTCACAAATCACTTTTTCGTCTTTTTCCGACACTACACCGACAGAACCGCGATTCGGGAAGTCACCGACATTTTTCACCTCTTTCAAACGATTCACTCATTTGCTCACAAACTGCTTTGACTTTTGAATATATTTTGCAGCAGCCGCTTGGTTCATTTTGGAACCTTTAGGGTGTCAGCACAAAAAAACTGCTTCGAAGCGCGAAGCGTATGCGGCACTCATTTTGGAAAAATGCTCGGTTCGTATTAAAAAGAACAGTTAGCTGATTCTCTTTCATAAAACATGAGAGACTATACTGACCTCTATATGAAAAAACAAAAATTACAGCATTCGCATTAACGATCGCTAGTAATCGTGATCAAGCTCTTGTTTAACCGACTGTATATTCAAAATTAAATTTTGCGAACAAAAAAATTAACGAAGGAAACTTAATTTAATTTCGAAAAAAAGAATTATAAACTTATTTTTTTGATATGAGTATGTTTTTAAATATAGTGTTCTTATTTACTGATCCAACATATAGCTTTTTATAGTGCTAGTGATCACAAATGCCTATCTTTATTTATCCCAGACTACCTACTATCAACGATATGTCGTTTTAATTTTTATCCATTTTATTCCACTCAAAAATTAGAATTTAAAACTTCCGCAAAAGAGTATTGAACCAGCTAGGGTTTATATACCTAACAAGAAAATTCCGTAGATTTTCGACTCACTAGTCGAAGTTCAAACTCTGCAAAGGCGTTTGCTGCCCCTCCAGTTATAGACGGTGCAAATGATTTTACTTGTTTCTGATTTTCACATTCAGCCATCTACTGGGAACCTGTTGATACTAAGTCAGGCATGTACATCAAGTATCGCGCGCCTCGATGAGGAAAGACGTGGATAAGCGGAGGATTCGTTTGGATAGAATGACTAGGATTTAAGAAGATAGGGCTATATCATATTTAAAAAAAGAAATAAATGGATTGACTTCAATAGGAAAATGGGTATTTAAAAAGATAGACGAAATTTTGGTTTGCCCAACGAATAGAAAAGCATAGAGGTGGATAAATGGATGATTAATTTATATAGAAAGACTGGGATTCAACAAGGTAGGGCTATCTTATATTTAAAAAAGGTAGAAAAAGATTCAGTAAGATAAGAAGATAGAGATTGGAAAAGAGAGACAAGATTTCCGATTGCCTAATGGATAGAAAAAGATAGGCGTGGATAAGCTAAGCATTCATTTGGAAAGAAACACTAAACTAGGGATTGAAAGTGAAAAGAAAAGTATATACGTGGATAACTGGCAGATAGACATCGATAGGAAGATTGGGATTCCAAAGAATAGAGGTGATTGTAGGTTGGAAGAAAGATAGAAAATGATCGTAGGGATAAACTTGGGTTCAAGATGGATACATCGGTTCTTCCCATTTTAATCTTAAAGATAGAATATTATTCAAATGGCTAGAGACTCTCTCCATTTACTTCCAGCAGGGTTGTCAGACTTTCATACAAGTGCAGTGAAATCTTGCTTGGTAGTATAAACAAATGTTTATAGGGTGATGGTTATAGGTTAAGGCTCGCTAAGCGGAAACATTGAAGCGGCCGTTTCATCATACATCACAACTCTCCACTTTTTAAAATTGTAAACTCCCTGAAAACGTGAAGAGCGTTGCAATTTTGCATCACCATTTCTACATTTTATCATTTGATCTACGTGGCGTTTAACTAGGTCATCTCTTTTATTCGATACGATGTATGTCGATGGTGAGGCTTGTTTTACAATAGATCCACTCATTCTTTTTTCGGTTATTACACCAAGGTCGTCTAGCATAATCTTCTCCCGGTGAAAACTCTACCTTACGCTTTCCTTGTCTCGTGATTATTTGATCACGCTCTTTTCTCGCGACTGTTTCTGTAACACTTGGTTTGAGGTAGCTAAAGCTGAAGGTATCACTTTGCCCAAAGAACGTCAGACCTATTCCATAGTTGAGGGCTCATTTAAGGCTCCTTTAATACCCAAAAGCCAAATTTTGGACTCTGCATTAAAAAAAAATGCATGATACTGCCGGCTTTAAGTAAAGCCATCAGTACCATGCTAGAAATATTCGTGATATCAAATTTTTGTCTTTCAGAGGAATTAAGGGCTTATTGAAGGCTCTTGCATAACTCGTAGCGTAATTTTTCAAAAACAACCCCTATCATAAAAAAACTACCCTAAAAAATAAATATGCTTTAATCTGAAAATTGAGCACACCAGAATTAAAGGCTCATTTTGGGTTCTTCAACGCCCTCAAAATCAATTTTCCAAAACCATCCCTTACTATTAAAAAACTACCCGTTAGTTACAAGTGCTAATAAAGTACACTGAATATGCACTAATCATAAAACTGAGCACATCAGAATTAAAGGCTCATTAAAGGCACTTGTTTGACCCACGGCACAATTTTTTAAGAACAACCCCTATCATAAATAAACTACCGTAAAAATAAAATAAGCTCTGATATGAAAATAAAGCACACCAGAATTAAAAACTCATTTTAGGCTCTCTAGCGCCCCCAAAATCAATTTTCCAAAACCATCCCTTGCTATTAAAAAACTACCCCTAACTTAAAAGTGCTAATAAAGTACAATGAAAATGCACTAATCATAAAACTGAGTACATCAGAATCGAAGGCTGATTTACGGCTCTTGTATGATCCATGGCGCAATTTTTCAAAAACAAACCCTATCATAAATCAACTACCCTAAAAATGATATATGCTTTAATCTGAAAATTGAGCATACCAGAATTAAAGGCTCATTTTATACTCTCCAACGTCCCCAAAATCCATTTTCCAAAACCATCCCTTGCTATTAAAAAACTACCTCTTACTTAAAAGTGCTGATAAAGTGCACTAAATATGCACTAATCATAAAACTGAGTATATCAGAATCGAAGGCTCATTGAAGGCTTTTGTATCACCAACGGCACAAATTTTCAAAAACAAACCCTATCATAAATCAACTACCCTAGAAATTATATATGCTTTAATCTGGAAATTAAGCACACCAGAATTAAAGGCTCATTTTAGGCTCTTTAACGCCCCTAAAATCAATTTTGAAAAACCCTCCTTTGCTATTAAAAAACTACCCCTTACTTAAAAGTGCTGATAAAGTGCACTAAATATGCACTAATCATAAAACTGAGCACATAAGAATTGAAGGCTCATTAAAGGCTCTTGCTTGACCCACGGGGCATTTATTCAAAAACAATCACTATCATAAATAAACTATCCTAAAAATTAAATAGGCTCTAATCTGAAAATGGAGCACACCAGAATTAAAGGCTCATTTTAGGCTCTTCAAGGCCCCCTAAGTCCATTTTCCAAAACCACCCCTTGCTATTCTTGCCTTCAATCTTAATATATTCAGTGTTATTTCTGATGAGCTTAGTTTTATGATTAGTGCATATTCCGTGTACTTTATCAGCACTTTTAAGTGAGGGGTAATTTTTAACATCAAGGGTTGGTTTTGGAAAATTGATTTCAGGGGCGTTGCAGAGCCTAAAATGAGCCTTTAATTCTTTTGTGCTCAATTTTCAGATTAGAGCATATTTAATTTTCAGGGTGGTTTATTAATGGTAGGGGTTGTTTTTGAAAATTTTCGCAATGGGTCATACAAAGTCTTTTAATGAGCCTTCAATTCTGATGTACACAGTTTAATGTTTATTGTATATTTACTGCACTTTATCAGTACTTTTAAGTAAGGAGTAGTTTTTTAACATTAAGGGATAGCTTTGGAAAAGTGTTTTCGGGGGCGTTGCAGAGCCTCAAATGAGCCTTTCATTTGGGTGTGCTCAATTTTCAGATTAGAGTATATTTAATTTTTAGGGTAGTTTATTTATGGTAAGGGTTGTTTTTAAAAAATTGCACCATGGGTCTAACCAGAGCCTTTAATGAGCCTTCAATTCTGATGTACTTAGTTTTATGATTAGTGCATATTTAGTGCTCTTCATCAGCACTTTTAAGTAGGGGTATTTTTGTAATAGCAAGGGATGGTTTGGAAAATTGATTTTAGGGGAGTTAAACAGCGTAAAATGAGCCTTCAATTCTGGTGTGATCCATTTTTAGATTAAAGCCTATTTAATTTGTTGAGTAGCTTATTTATAATAGGGGTTGTTTTTGAAAAATTGCGATATGGGTCATGCAAGAGCCTTCAATGGGCCTTCAATTTCAAAGTACTCAGTTTTATAATGGATGCATATGATGGATGCATATAATGGATGCGTTAAAGAGTCTAAAATGAGCCTTCAATTCTGGTATACGCAATTTTAAGATTAGAGCATATTTAATTTTTATGGTAGTATATTTATGGTAGGGGCTGTTTTTACAAAATTGCGCCGTGGGTTGCTGCAAGAGCCTTCAATGAGCCTTCAAATTCTGATGTACTCAGTTTTATGTTAAGTGCATATTCAGTGCACTCTATCAGCACATTTAAGTAAGGGTTAGTTTCTTAACACTAAGGGATGGTTTTGGAAAATTGATTTCGGGGGCGTTGAAGAGCCTAAAATGAGCCTTCAATTCTGGTGTACGCAATTATCAGATTAGTGCATATTTACCTTTTAGGGTAGTTTTTATGATAGAGGTTCTTTTTGAAAAATTGCACCACTGGTCATGTAAGAGCCTTTAAGGAGCCCTTAATTCCTGCGAAAGAACAAATTTGATATCACGAATTTGATATCACCATGGTACTGCTAGCTGTACGTAAACCTGCAGTAAGATGTTTTTTTTTTGTTTGAAAAATGCAGAGCTCAATGTTTGGTTTTTGGGTATTAAATCAACATTAAATAAACCCTCAATTAGCGCATAAGTCTGAGGTTTGAGCAAGTCGAACCCAGTTCTTATCTCCCTTCTATACAGTAAAGAGGCAGGACTTCTTTTGGTCGTACAATGTTCGATGCTACGATAGTCAAATAGAAAAATATTAATAGCTCTTACCAGCGTTTTCCCCTTTTAACAATTTTACTCCATGTTGCGAAAATAATATTCGAAATTTTTCGCATATTCTGAATGCTTTTGTGTTACTTTCAAAGTTTATGATTTCTGACCATTTGCTATGAGAATCTATTACAATCAAATATGCAGGGTGTCTAAAAAGTCCCGGGACCGTTGGATAATTCCTCAGCTAAAATATGTTTAAAAAAAGTGCAGGTCATTCCAGAAGTAAATTTCAACGAGGAATTCAATGGTGACCTTCACTTTGACCTTTAAGTTGACCTTCATGGCTTTTTAAAGGTCAACTTTGTTTTTTCAAACGGAAACCCCCCCTTTCATACCTTCAATCGATAGAGCGGTAAATTCTATGGTCAGGTACGTACCTAAGTCATAGTTCAATTGTAACCTTCAAGGTCAGTTAGAGGTTATTTGAAATGAACAAAGTTTTTTAAGCGGTCATTGTAATTTCTGAAGTAAATTTCAACGGGGAATTCAATGGAGACCTACATTTTGAAATTGAAGTTGACCCTTATGGCATTTTGAAGGTCAACTTTGTTTTCTTAAATGGAAACCCCCTTTTTCACATCTGCAATAAATAGAGAGGAAAATTCTACTTTCAGGTACGTACCCAAGTCATAGGTCAATTGTAGCGTTCAAGGTCAGGTAGAGGTTATTTAAAATTAACGAAGTTTTCCAAGAGGTCAGTGTAATTCCTGAAGTAAATTTCAACGAGAAATTCATTCGTGAGCCCCGTATTGATCTTGGTGATGATCTTCAAGGTTTTTTCAAGTTTTTTTCCAAGCAGTTTACGTTTACGTTTACGTTCAGCATTACGCAGAAACAATGACGTAGACGCAGTAAATTCTGTTCCTTTGGGGTGCTTGATTAGCGTGAGTCCCCTTGCCTTTCACGTTTCGGGGTGCTTGATTAGCTTGAGTGCCCTTGCCTCTCACGCTTTAGTGAAGATGTTCGAACTGAAAACCTTGAGCATCTTGACAGAAAGCTATGCGATTGTAAAAATGAGTTACAGCATTACGAATCATCTCTCTATCAATCAAAGTAGCCTGTTGCAGAATCCGATTCTGCAATTCGTTTAAGCTTTGCGGTTGCGTTGAGTATACTTTGCTCTTTAAATAACCCCCCAAAAAATAGTCGAGAGGCGTCAGATCAGGAGATCTAGTAGGCCACTCGATTTCACCACTTCTTCCAATCCACCTTTGAGGGAACTGAGTATCCAAATATGCTCGAACCTCCCTACCGTAATGAGCCGCTGCTCCGTCCTGCTGGAACCAAATATTTTGCAAATTATCGGCTGTAATCTCTCTTAGTCTTGGTACAATTTGGTTTCTAAAAAACTCTTCATATGCACGGGCATTGAGATTACCATCGATGAAGAAAGAGCCTATCAATATGTCATTCAAGATACCGGCCCAAACATTAATATTTTGTGGATATTATGTGTGACTTTCCAACATCCAATCAGGATTTGTGTCGGACCAATATCTACGATTTTGCCTGTTCACCTTACCTTTTAAAGTGAAAGTAGATTTATCTGAAAATACTGTATTGTTCAAGAAAAGAGGATCTCGATCAATTCTGTCTATCATGATTTCACAAAATTCAAACCGATGATCTGGAAGATCTTCATTGAGCTCTTGTACCAGTAGAACTTTGTAAGGATGGAAATTAATGCTTTTTAAAATATTTCGCACTGTCTCACGAGCAGCGTCACGCTCATCACTGGCTCGACGTAAGCTAAGATGTGGGGTTTCAACAAATGTTTGGGCTATGTCCATCTGCATCTCCTCAGTTCCTGCAGATTTCAGCCGACCATTTCTCATGATGATTCATAAGGCGCCTTACAGTTCTTTCGATTGTTGATTTTGAGACAGGATTCAACCATTCTCCATTACGAAAAGTGCGATTGAAAAGCAAACAAACTTGATCATAAGATCGAACTCGATGTCCCCAACCACGCATCATTAATACAGATACCTTCTCTCGTTCCAATAGTTTAGCTAGCGCCATAATAATATTTTAGCGAAAGATAGTAAGTATGTACACATAATACGTAAATTTAGTTTTGAT
>NC_046666.1:112071050-112079548 GCF_010883055.1 Belonocnema kinseyi | reverse complement strand
GGAACTTTTAATGAAAAATTTCCTTATGATTTTACAATATTCAAAACGTTGTAACCAAGATCAATACAGAGCTCACCAATGAATTTCTCGTTGAAATTTACTTCAGCAATTACACTGACCTCTTGGAAAACCTTGTTAATTTCAAATAACCTCTAACTGACCTTTACCGTTACAATTGACCTATGACTTGGGTACCTACCTGAACGTAGAATTTTCTGCTTTATCGATTGCAGATGTCAAAGGGGGGGGTCCATTTAAAGAAACAAAGTTGACCTTCAAAAAGCCATGAAGGTCAACTTCAAGATCAAAATGAAGGTCACCATTGAATTCCTCGTTAAAATTTACTCCAGGAATTACACTGACCTCTTGGAAACCTTTGTTAATTTCAAATAACCTGTAAGTGACCTTGAACGTTACAATTCACCGATGGCTTGGGTACGAACCTGAACGTAGAATTCTCCGCTCTATCGATTGCAGATGTAAAAAAGGGGGTTTCCTTGCAAAAAACAAAGTTGACCTTTAAAAATCCATGAAGGTCAACTTCAAGGTCGAAATGAAGATCACCATTGAATTCCTCGTTGAAATTTCACTCCTAGAATGACCTTCACTTTTTTGAAAAATATTTTACCTGAGGAAATATCTAACCGTCCCGGGACTTTTTAGGCACCCTGTATATTTCCATAAAATTTACCTGCGAAATCACGATGAATGCGGCTCCATGCTTTATCTGGCCAAGGCCATGTAGTTCCATTTAGTTAAAGGCGTGAATGATGGTTTCTTCAGTTCTGTTGAACAAATTTCACAATCTTTTATTAAATTTTTTATGTCACGATCATCTATGCCATCTATGAGCGTGCAAACATTTTGATTTTGACAATGCCTAAGTGTGTAGCATGCAATTCTTTAAATATTATGCCTTTTAAATTTTCTGGTATTACTGCTCTTAATCCCCAAAAATAAACACCCTTTTTCTATTGTTAATTCTAATCTTTTGTTATAAATACTTTTCTCATCATTTGACATATTTTTTTGTATTATTAGGCCAATTTCCTAAAGCAGCCTTTAAACGTGCCAATTTCATTAATCTCTCTACTTCTTTTTTTAGCAATGGCCTTAATGCATGCGCTACATTTCTAAATTATAATGTAATTGGTCTCTATTGCGAAATTATATAGTTAAATTACATAATTTACCTATCGGTTGTAAAGAACTATTATCATAAGTTTTAAATTTTCTTTCAGTCTTTACAAGTTTTACATTTTTTTCAAATTTATTATGCGACTGTTCAGAAATTACTGTCGCGTAAGTACCTGTATCAATTTACATTTTCATAACAATTCCATTTACTTTTGCATTTTCAAACATGACTCATAACCTGCTCACCTACAAATTCCTTTTTATGATTATTTGAGTGAAGAAAGTCACTTTTATTTCCACCAGCTTCGTCCCACGATGACACGGCTTCGTCAGCTGTTTGGCTATTGCCCTCTAATTCATCATTGTTCTGCATGAGCTGTACTCGTCGCTGGTGATTACTTTTATTTGGTCCTTATTTTCTGCATACTTGCTTTAAATGTCTCTTTATATTGCAATTATTGCACAGATAATCCCTGAATCCACACTCTCTACTTGTGTGATTTAGTTTCCCACAACAATAACATGTTATTTCACTAGAGAATGTGTTCTATTATTCGCTACTGTCGGCTTACGTATATTTTGCTCTTTACGCCTTCCCGTGCTTTTATTTTTCCAATGGGACTGCTTACTTATCTTTATGTATCTTTATTTTGCATTATTTTGTTCGTACCTTATGCATTCATTTCAGCTGATTCTTGTGCTGTTGCTTCTTTTAGGGCATCTTCGAAAATTAATTTTTCTTTTTTAAACAGAGCTACTTTTGTGTCATGATTTTTCAACCCAATCACGAACTGATCCCTTACTGCATGACTTGGATTCGTTTTAAAATCACGTTCAAGTGATCATCTTTTTAGCTTTGCTGCGAAGTGAGCCACTATTTCTGATGGCTCTTGTCCTGCCGTATTATAATTACATCTCTCTATCACTTCTGATGGCTTTCGGTTGAGATTATAATTCATAACTTTAACAATATATTCATAAGATTCATCCTTTATTTTTTCTGAGGACAAAATTTCTTTAATTAACTTAAATGTATCTGTATCCACTTGCGTCAATAAATTCGATTTTTGTGTTTCTGCTTTAACATCTTTTGTAACGTTGTTGCTTGTACAAAGAAAGGCTGAAACGTCAAGTAAAACAAAATCATTTAACTCAGATGGATTCAGAACCGCAGACCTTTCCAGGACAGCTTCATCACGAGGCGTATAAGCTTAGTAACAACGCCTGGCGGTTAAACCCGCCATATTTAGTCAAAGAAGGGTTCATGGATTTTCAAAAAATATATTTAAAAAACAACCAACAATATTTATAAATTAAGTTCGGTTCTTTAATAGAACATAGCTCAAAGGAATCGAAAGAACAAGTAACAAATAAGCAATAAAAAAAAGACAGAGTTCTAAAAAGAGTAATTATATTTGGTTAATGCAAAATTTGACCTTGTAAGACTTCTTGATCCCGACACAATACAACCTCACCATTAAAAAAAAGACGTTAGATTAACATGAAAATAATTTTCCCATCGAGCTAAACAATTGACTAATTAGCATTTAGAATCGTAATCAATAGGACTTACCAAGGGTGCTCCGGAGATTATGCTGATAGTCTCTTCCAAGTCAAAGACTGGTAAGTTTGACATTTTTAGAAAGTAAAATACAGCCTTTCGTCTCAAACAGTCACAACAGAATGGCTGTCCGTCGTCCGAGCACCTTCTTGGTAGGTCCCACTGTTTGCTCGGGGAGCCCTGCGCGTGGGCGGGAGATCGGAACTTCTTCTTCAGCGTTGTGAAATATTTCTTCTCCTGCAGATTCTTCGAGTTTGTTGACGTCTGCTTGACTATGCTCATTCGAATTAGCTTGGCTTACACTCTCGGTTGTCTTGGCTTCTTGGGTCACTTTACTTTTTTTTCTAATTCTGTTGCTAGCACTTGAAATTGATTGAATCTAATTTTTTCTGTGAAGTGCTTTACTACTTTACGTAAATAGTCTAAATCTGCGCGAACTAAAACAGCTGCACTTTCGTACTTACGAAAATTCTGAATTGATTCACTCTTCTCGATTTTTTCTTGTTTTTTACAAATTTCACCTTTTTGACATATCTTCCTCAGTTCATCTACGCTGAAGTATTCATAAAGGGTCTCTATATGTTCTTTGTTGAACTTGAATTTACCAATAAATTCTATAAGTTCCTTTTTATAAACACTATGTACCTACGTCGGCGATTTATCTAAGACGAGTCTATTCCAATTTGATATTAATGTAATTTTTTTCACTTAATTGTTTCTAATGTATCACTTTTTACACTATGAGTTGCCTACACTTCAATCACATCTGCACCTTCCTGCAGTTTCGCGGTTTTTTAGTTAAACACTTATTTTACATTTGATTGCACTTTGCTTCTCCAATCATCCTCGTCGCCATTGTAATATATCGGGAGTGATGATTATTATAATAAATGACAATTCTTAATTAACTGTATACTTAGTTTATTCAACCATGAAATAGGAGATACATCGTGTACGGATTATTTGCAAATGACTTATGTGCCGATTTGGCGAGCCTGCCGAGGCCCACTACGTGGAAACCCTGAAGCGGCCGCTTCATCATACATCACAAACATCAATTCAAATTTCATCACTGTTGGTAAATAATGATGAGGCACAAAGCTGATGTGCATGCATCTCACAGCGATATGGACTCATCAAATCTCACTAGTGTCTGAATGCTTAGCATTTACTCAATTTTTGCAACAGAAGAAGATGATAAATGTCTTGAATGGACGTTTCAGTTTTTTCCACTATGTTTTATATTTAGGCTAAGCTGTGTTAGAAAACATTAGGTGTGAGGTGCTAGCGCTTTTCGTGCTGCTTGAAATCTGGCTTCTGTTTTAAATCTTGACTTCCTTACATAGACTTTTTTACGATGGTACACGATACCCATTTTGATTATATGACGTGTGATCGTATAGTTACAACCCTTCCTAGTAAATTCACCAATACTCCCTCCTGATGAACTATGCGGATCTGAATTTTAAGTACTGTCTTCACAGCGATTGGGCGGTAAATGAAGTGTGTAGATACTCTAATGATCTTATATCCTGTTGGTACTACAGGAAATAATTCATTAATCGTGTGCACTTTGCGCTGATTGATGTAAGCTCCCGTATTGATATTACACTCAACTCGTAGAGGGTTTACTTTAAGATTAGTCACAGGTATATTAGACCTTCGAGTCTTATTGGGTTCGAGAACACTTGATGTGAATCCCATATATCGCCCAATAGAAACGTCTGGTTGAAATTTTACTCCACAAGAGCACCTTATCTCACTGTGCTGTCAGTTATTATTTATCTTGGTGTTTATTGTAATGCCATTAACTAATATATCATTCTGAACGTAGCTTTAAATGACATCAATTCCAAAGCTTCCAGCGGTGTAAAATCATTACGAAAATCATTCATTTACGAAAAAAGAGTTCTATTGGTAGAAAATACTATTCTTCTAGCACAGATGAGTTCCCTGTTATCGCGAGAATCAGCGATTCATCCATGTTGGTGTTCTTCTCTATATTGACTCTAATCAGTTCATCATATATTCTTATATAGATAGTATTTATCTCTTATATGCAGCTGTCCAGGTATAAATTTTAAGCATATGTGTCCACATTCAACACCATGACTGTCCTGATATCTATCATGATTGTACTTTATTACGGTACCAAATCCGAGGCAATCTATAAGATCCGATGTTGGGCGAAGATTACCGCAACGATCAAAGTATAGGACATTATTATCGATCTTTCTTTAATTTACATAGTTAGTACCAGGGCCATAAATATCATCAAGATTGATAGTAGCTGACTATATTTAGCGAGGTCCCGTTACTGGTAGTTGATTGTGCATAAACGCTCCTCGAAAATATGAAATTTTTAGAGCTCTAGCATACTTGAACAGATCAGTATTAGTGAGTGGATGGTGAGACAAATTTACTGCAAGTTTTCTGGCACCGGTACTTAGGTAAAGTCTTTTTCCTTTTATGTAAGATTTTATATGAAGAACTTATACTTTTATGTGGGTGTTTAGGTGTAAACCTCTTCCTAGATCAATAGCTTTCATGGTCTTTTTATTACGTTGAACTTCTGTCCATTGTTGTTTGGTTGCACTAGCATCGTTTACCACCTTAGCTAAATCTGCTGCTTCAGCAGCAAAAGCTCCAAGTGCACTCAGTCCAGCAAAAATTGGAATCAGTGGTAAAATACAGCTTTCTGCGCACTTTTGATGGCTGACTTGATGGTCACTTTTGCATCACTGTAGCGCCTTATGGCTTTCTTTGCTATTCTCAGTGTTAATTCTTTTTCGTCAATTCCGGCATCTGTTGAAAAAAAAGTTGCCAGGCTTGACTGGAAAGTACACGACCTGCAGCGTTTCTAGTTTTAACGTCCTTGAAATTTCGCAAATATGCAATGTCAAGTTCTATTTACGCTGCGAAGTATAGATAAAAGGATCGCCTCTAGCAAGTAGTTTAGGCAAGTATTCAGTAGGGTGGTAGCCAAGCAAGTGCAACGCAAACGGCAAGTTTTTAATTATTTTTTTGACTAATCCTTTACTTCGATGATGATAACGAGATACTTTCTTTCTTTTATGGTGCACACTCACTATGCACTCTACGAAGGGTAGCACGCAATTGACCTCAAAGTTATGTGAGTGCTGTATGTATAGCTTTCACAACAGTTGCATTCCAGATTGGAATAAAAGTCACAACTGAAAGACGCACTCCGTGCTTGTCAATTCCTTCTTATTTTTAGTTAGATCGCCATTCGACTTAGGCATTGCGGACTGTTACTTGGACCAACTGAAGGATTTAATAGCAGTAGTCCTATAACTGGAAGACTCTGCTTATTTATTTTTTTCATGACACGTGGAACACCTTAAAACTAATTTAAAATCATTATAAGGGCTGCCATTGTAGCGTTTAAAAAAGTCAACGGCGATCGCCTTGAAATCCCAAAATTTCAGTTATGTCAAACTTACACTTGAATTCTCGAATATTTAAGTGGAGATAACGTCAATCTGTTGATACTTTTTAAGAAGGATGGAAAGAATTTGAGATATGTAAATGACTATCATATAAACCCTGATATGAGTTATTTTCAATTACGAGACCTATTTTAAGCATATTGGAATAATGACAACCATGGATTTGTTGTAATTGACAGGTATAGTATAATAGGGACCACTGTCCCTAATTCACTCGCAGTATAATTTGCAGCACATTTCATTTATTTTAAATGCATTTGTCACTTGTCCGACTTCTGAATTACTGGCTTTTTTCGATCATACCAGTTTCATACGAAAGGTATACCTAGTTAAAAGTTTGTAATATTCAGACCAACTCGTTTTTGTATCGTTTTGTACGCTGAATTTTTACCTTCAATAAAAATTGGATTATTACGAAAAATATTTTTTTTCGTAATTTTTAATTTTCAATATCTTTTTAAAAAAACTCAATTTACTTGTATAATATTCGTCACATTACGCGTTCGATGTAGATCCGCCCACTAACCGCCGCCACTTACGAAAACTCACTAAAAATAATTGTAATGCGATAAACGATAATTGGAGATTTTTCTGCTTTTCTTTGCTCTATGATTGCATATATTATGTTTCCCAAAAAACTACCCCTAAGTCTTACACAACTACCCCCTGTGATCATACATACTCACCCCTCGTGACCAAAGACATTTTAAAAGTTAAAAAACCACCTTAAACAATATAAAAATGATTTAGGACTCAAAATTAATAAAATGAAACTTGTAAATTTGCCTCACATTATAATATTCCCAAAACTACCCTTCCACGTGAACGTATGCTACAGAACGTATATATGCATGAAAAAAGCATTAAAAATAATCAAACTTAGCAGACACTGTTAGTTAATATTTTTTTTCTCTTATTTTTCTTTCTAATAATATATCATACGTCACCCAAAAACTGCCCCTAAGTCATACATACCCTCCCCTCGTCATCAAAAACGTTTTAAAAGTTGGAAAACCACCTTGAACAATGCAAACATGATTTAGAACTCCAAATTGATTACATGGCACTTCAAAATTTCCCCCTTCTTATAATTTTCCCGAAAAACTACCCTTCCACGTGAACGTATACAGCGGAACATATATATATATATATATAGTATGAAAAAAGCATTAAAAATAGTCCAACTTAGAAGGCACTGTTAGCTGATATTTTTTCCCTCCATTTTTCCTCTTTGATAATATATAATACGTTCCCCAAAAACTACCACTAAGTCATACATACTCACCCCTCGTGACCAAAGACATTTTAAAAGTTAAAAAACCACCTTAAACAATATAAAAATGATTTAGGGCTCAAAATTAATAAAATGAAACTTGTAAATTTGCCTCACATTATAATATTCTCAAAACTACCCTTTTACGTGAACGTATGCAACAGAACGTATATATGCATGAAAAAAGCATTAAAAATAATCAAACTTAGAAGGAACTGTTAGTTGATTTTTTTTTGCGCTTTTTTTCTCTCTGATAATATATAATACGTTCCCCAAAAACTACCACTAAGTCATACATACTCACCCCTCGTGACCAAAGTTATTTTAAAAGTTAAAAAACCACCTTGAACAATATAAAAATGATTTAGGACTCAAAATTAATAAAATGAAACTTGTAAATTTCCCTCACATTATAATATTCCCAAAACTACCCTTCCACGTGAACGTATACAGCGGAACACACACACACATATAAATATATACATAGTATGAAAAAAGCATTAAAAATAGTCCAACTTAGAAGACACTGTTAGCTGATATTTTTTCTCTCCATTTTTGCTCTTTGATAATATATAATACGTTACCGAAAATCTACCCCTAAGTCATACATACCTACCCCTCGTGTTCAGAAACGGTTTAAAAGAGGGAAAACTACCTTGAACAATGTGAACATGATTTAGAATAACAAATTAATTATATGACGCTTGAAAATTTTCCACTCTATTAAATTATCCCGAAAAACTACCCTTCCCAATGAGCGTATGCAGCGTAACATATATATGTATGAAAAAAGCATAAAAATTAATAAGACTTAGAAAACACTGTTAGTCGATTTTTTTTTGCTCTCTGATAATATATAATGCGTTTCCAAAAAACTACTCCTAAGTCATACATACCCTCCCCTCGTCATCAAAAACGTTTTAAAAGTTGAAAAACCACCTTAAAAATGTAGAAATGTTTAGAGCTAAAAATAAATTACATTACACTTAAAAATTTCCCTCTCATTATCAATTCCTCAAAAAACTACCCTTCTGCGTGAACGTATGCATCGAAACAT
>NC_046666.1:112069422-112070950 GCF_010883055.1 Belonocnema kinseyi | reverse complement strand
TGTGCAGTGACAGGCGGTGGGAAGTTTTTACAAAGGTTGCGTGGAAGGTGTGAGTGGAGTGTGAGAGTGGATGTCTAGGAGGTAAGTACGGCTGTGAAGGGTTCATTGGGAAGATAAAAATTAATTTACATTTTAGTTGGTGGGTGCGATTTGGCTAAATAGGGAAAGTGAGGTTAGGTTTGCAAGGGAGCAGGATAGTTTTTTGTTCAGGGTTTTGGGCCTGCATGGCTAATAAGCGTGGTTCTTGTAGTGCTCGGGGATGTAAGGGTTGAGAAAAGGGTGTCTGAAGGGGATGTGAGGGGTGAAATAGGGTAAAGAAACTGAAATTTTAGGGCGGTAAGCGATAGCAGCCTTAAGAGACATCTGTTGGCGACAGTGCATACTTTTGTGTATGGATAGGTTACAGTTACCGACGGACGAGCGGGAGGTGGGCAGCGAGAGTACTGGCAATGTTGGTAGTGAATTAGACGGGGAGGAAATATCCAAAAGGACACGACGGCCAGTTGTGCGTGGCCCGGTATCAAGTGGCGCGTCAGGGAAGGGGAAGAATCGGAGCGAAAGAAGAGATCAGAAAAGGGAGAGAGCGTCATGTGCAAGTGAGGCGGAGGATCTCTTGAAGAGGAAAAGCGATAGCAAAGAGTGTCCGGAGAAAAGCGCGCTAGAGAGTCCCGTTTAAAAAAAGCGTACGAACACTTAGGTCACCAACCCTCCTTAAAAATGGAGTTCTGGCGGATAAGGAAGCTATCGGGTTGTTGATGGGCGAGATCGGAGGGTTGAGGGAGGACGTAAGCGGGGCTATGAAGCAGATGAAAAGTATGAGGGAGGACCTTAGGGTAAGAGATGAGAGATGGGAAAAAGAAGTGAAAGAGCTGAGGGGGAAAGTAGAAGGATTGCAGAGGGATTTGGTGTCGGTAAGGAAGGAAAAAGAGGATAAAATAAAGGAGATGGAAGAAGATATTAAGGTGTGGAAGGAAAGGGCGGAAAAAGGCTGGGGAAGGTGGGTTGAAGGTGGGTTAAAGACAACGTGGGGAAAGTCAGGGTGGAGGGGAGAAGGAAGTAGCAGTGGTAGAATTGGAAAGCTGGAAAGAAAAATTGGGGGGAATGCGTAATAAAAATAGGATGAAGGACAGTAAGGTTTTTATCGATCAAGATTTGACGAGGAAGGAAAGGGATATTCAGCGAATGCTAAATGACAGGGCTAGGAAGGAGAGGAGCGAAGGGGATCGGGGGAAGTAGGGAGGTGGGAGTGAAGCAGGGTGGAGGAGTGTTAAAGGTGTTGTACTGGAACGTAGCAGAAGTAAAGAAGAAAGATGATGATTTCTGGATGTATATTCAGGAATTTGATGTGATTAGGCTGGTAGAG
The DNA here is from genome assembly GCF_010883055.1 of Belonocnema kinseyi. Lineage (NCBI taxonomy): Eukaryota > Metazoa > Arthropoda > Insecta > Hymenoptera > Cynipidae > Belonocnema > Belonocnema kinseyi. The sequence continues at coordinate 112,069,587 of NC_046666.1, read as the reverse complement.
GCGTGAGTAGAGAGAAAGAAATGGGATACAGTAGAGCGAAATTAGCCAAGGGGGTATAGGTGTAGGTTACAGGAGGCGGTCAAAGTAAAAAGGAAATGAAGGGCTAGTGGGGCAATTATAACAGGGGTTAGGAATGGATTAGAGGAATGGATTAATGGGGGGGGG
>NC_046666.1:112058014-112069322 GCF_010883055.1 Belonocnema kinseyi | reverse complement strand
TTTAAAAGAAAATCAAAAGATAAGATAATAAATAAAGAGGGGGAGATTCTAAGAGACTGGATGGGGGAGAGAGGATGAGCGGTGACGAATAGTATAATAAAAGGGGACAAAGTGGGAGAATACACGTATGTAAGTGAGAGGGGTGTATCGCTGATAGACTATGTGATTGTGAATATGCAAGGGTGGGAGGAGATAGAGAAATTCGAAGTGGAAGGGAGGGTGGAATCAGACCATTAGCCATTAAGTTTGTGGATACAGGGGAGGATGGCAAAAGGCAGGGTTGGGGAAAAGGGTCGTTAGGGGAGAGGGTGTCATGGACGAGGAAGGCGTTAGAGAAGTACCAGGAGCAGTTGGGAAACGTAAGCTTTGAGGGGGAGTCGATGGACGAGATATGGGAGGATCTACAAGAGAAAGTGAAAGGTTGTGTGCAAAAGAAGGTATTTAGAAAGAAGAAGAAACAAATTGTGAAGCCGTGATGGGATAAAGAATGTAAAATGATGAAGAGAAAGGCGAAAAAGAAGTACAGGATGTGGAAGGAAGAAACCGCGAAAAAGGAGGAGTACGTAAAAATGAGAAAGGAGTTTAGGGCGATGTATAAAAAGAAAGAGCAGGAAAAAAGCTGAAAGAGGAGTTGATAAGTGTTGAGATAGAAGGTGATGCGTGGAAGATAATTAATAGGTTTAGGAAACGTAGGGTGAGGATAAGTGAGAAGATAGGGAGCGACGAATGGAGGAAATTTTTTAAGGATTCATTCAAGGGGTCAGAAACACGAAAGAGAGATGAGGGGATTAAAAGAAAGAAAGGGGCAGATGGAGAGGAGCTGAACGACGAGGAGATAGAGAAGCAAATAGGGAAATTGCAAAAATCTAAAGCAGCAGGGATGGACGGGGTAGAGAACGAAGAGTGGCTGTTTGGCACACAAGAGTTAAGGCAGAGACTGAAGGAGGTAGTGAAAAAAGTATGGAGGGAGGAGGGATTCCCTAAAGGGAAGAGGTAAAGGTTGATCGTGCCACTGTATACGAAAGGAGATAGGGGGAGGCAGGAAAATTATAGAGGAATTACGCTCATGAATACTGCGTACAAAATATACGCGATGGTCTTAGCAGATAGGCTGCGCAAGGATGTTGAGTAGAAAGGAATATTTCCGGAGACGCGAGCGGGCTTTATGGAGAGAAGGAGTACTATTGACAATATTTACGTCTTGCAACACGTGGTGGATAGAGAACTAACAAAAAAGGGTACCAAAGAGTACACGTTTTTGTAGATCTAAAGAGTGCATTCCCTTCGATAGATAGAGGGAGGTTGTGGGAGGCAATGGAAGAGAGGGGAGTGAAGAGGGGCCTGATCGAGAGGATAAGGGAGTTATATGAGGAGACGAAAGATAGGGTGAGAGGAGGGGAGGGAATCTCTGAGGGATTCTGGATGGATAGGGGGTGGAGGCAAGGGTGCCCACTTATCACAACGCTTTTTGCAATTTTGATCGCGGATATGGATAGTAAGCTAGCGGCCGGAGTGGTAGGAGGAGTTAGGGTAGGAGGAGTCAGGATATGGTCACTAGCATATGAAGATGATATAGTGCTGCTGACAAAGAGCGAAGAGGCTTTAAAGGAGATGATGAAGAGGTTGAGAAGATACTTGGACAAAAATAGGCTAGAGTTGAATGCGGACAAGTCGAAGATTATGGGGTTCAGGAAGGGAGGTTGGAGAGATAGGGGAGGGGAGTGGAAGTGGAAGGGAAAAGCGTTACAGGAGGTGAAAGAGTTTGTGTACCTGGGCTTTCTGTTTCAAAGGAATGCTGGAGTGGACGGTCATATAAAAGAGAGGGTGACAAGAGCAAGTGTGGTTATGAGGCAGGCGTGGGGCTGGGGGAGATGTTGTTTGCAGATGATTTTGTGAGGAGAATGAAATTGTTTTATTCGCTAGTGATGAGTGTTTTATTTCACGGAGTGAAGGTGTGGGGTTGGAAGGTAAGTGAGGGGGTAAATAGGATACAGGAGAGGTATGTAAAGTGGACACTGGGGTTGGCACGGAATATGCAGAACTATATTATCAGGAGGGAGACAGGAAGAACAAGTTTAGGGATTATAACAGGAAGTCGAGCGTGTAAATATAAGGAGAAATTTTTGGTAGAGGGGGGAAGTAAATTGGGTTGGGGGTGTTGTTCGTAGAGGAGAACATACGTAGTGGTACAAAGATGGAGGTGGAAAGAAAAAGGTTTTTTAATAAGAATGGATTGCAGATGGATGAAGTTAGAAGGAGGTACCAGGAAGGAAGGTATATGGTATATGAGTGAAAGCTTGGCAACTCCAAGAGCGCCGATGATAAGGACGATAAGTTTAACAGAATATTCCGGGGACAATCGCTGCAACTCCCTCATAAGGTCTCGATACCTCTCTTTCTTTTCATTCTCCTTGGCTATGATGTTTTTGTCAGCTGGTGCCGAAAATTCGATAACGAACATGTTTCGCTTCTCGAAGTCAAGAAGAACCATGTCAGGCCTCGAGTGAGCAACACAAACAATTGTCGAGAATATAAAGTTCCAGTGTATGCGGCGGTTCCCATTCTCGAAAATTGAGTCGATTTCCCCAGGAGCGTTTAGAAAAGCGATATTAAGGTTAATACCGTGAGAGTGACAGAGATGGTGATAAAGCACTCTTAGTGCTGCATTGTGCCTTTGAATGTTGGCCGCTCCCGCGTGAGCTGGACAACTAGATAATATGTGAGCTAATTTCTCGGGGTGTGCATGGCACGCCCTGCAGCTATCATCAGAAACGTTTTAACTCAAAGTGTGGCGACGGTATGTTAAGGTTGAAATGACACCGTCTTGGTATGCAAAAATAAGACCCTCCGTACCAGACTTGAATCCGGGCAATTTAAGGAAAGCAAACGTTAGCTCACAAGACATTGACCGATCCTTCACATTTCTGTGGAAGATATCGTGCATCCTCTTATCGAGGAGCAGTTCACGAAAGTTTTCCTCTGTGCTTTCTTAAACCGGGCTTTCAGGAGGGAGTACTCGAGATAGATAAGATTTGATGCATTTTACTCACCCCTAATACTGAAGTTAAGTCCGAGTGTTTCAGCAGCCTCCTCTGCTGCTTTGTACAAAAACGCTCCTTTGCCCACTTCTTCGTGATTCCTGACCATTTTAAGAAGAGGGTCTCTTCCATTTGCAACTCCATGTGCTGTACCCAGAATAATCCTGTTGTAAAGACATTCAAGACTCCATATTCCGCGACCGCTTTGACGGCGTGAGAAGTACAGTCGCGGAATGGAAGACTTAAGATGCATGCTTTTGTTCATGTGCTTCGGAGAGTATCCTTTATAGCCATCACATCCTAAATGCGGCTCCATGGCACGCCCAGGTATGTATAAGTCTCTCCGGCGCAAAGGTGTCGTATATCGCTTCTATCGACGAGCTCAGGGTCTTTAGGGATATCATTAAGTTTTCCTCGCTTCCAATAAACCTTGGCGCATTTGTTTAACCCAAATTCCATTCCAATTTCCTTGGTATATCGTATGAAAATCCCTAGAGCTAGATGTAGTTGCTCTATGTTTTTAACACAGATCTTAAGATCGACCATGCAAAATACATGAGTGACCTTGTACTTTCGATCTGCAGGTTTGCCGCACAAGTACCTGTCGGAATGGCGAAGTGCTAGAGATAGTGGCAATAATGTAAGGCAAAAGAGGAGTGGGCTCATGGCGTCGCCCTGAAAGACAACTCTCTGAAAGGTGACCTTGTTAGTTGTCACACGATTTTTTCCAGATGAGATAGTAAATCTGGTTTTCAAAAGCGACATCAATCTTTCTATGCACCTCACGATTTGCAGATGAACCTTTAAGCTTTCCAAGAGACAGATGGTAAGTCTATGAGAGGTCGAATCGAAAGCTTTCCGGTAATCAGTCGAGGCTAACGATACGTCACGCTGGTAGGATGCTGCATCATTGCAGACACATCAATCGATGATCAGGTTCTCCCGACATCCCGCTACGCCTTTCTTTGAGCCTCGTTGTTCATACATTTCTTGCCACACAGGTTCAATTGCCCGAACAGTCCTATCATTTATGATAGCTGTGAATATCTTATACAGTGTGTTCAGACAAGTGATTGGCCTGTAATTCTTCGGGGTAGCTAAGTTGCCTATTTTCAGTAAGAGTATTGTGCACGCTACCACTAACCACTCCGGAAATGGCTCTTTCGAATTTAAATATGAGGTGAAAATACGGGCCAAATGCTGATGGGTTGAAGAGAACTTCTTCCACCAGAAGGTTTTGATACAATCTGGTCCCGGTGCGGAATAGTTCTTCATCCCTCTTGATACTTTTTTCACCTCCTCGGTAGTGATGGGTGAGCATTCTTGATCAGGTGTAATGAGAGCATCACACAGCTCCTTGAAGCTATTTATATTTTCTGAGTCTTCGTCCAGTCTATGCTGCACTTCGTAGACTTCTCTCCAAAATACTTCGATCTCCTCAGGTTTGGGTGGGTGTTCGACAGTAACTGGAGGGTCTTGGAAGAGTCGAGATGGTTCAGAGACAAACTGTTGATTTTCTCTGAGCCACCTCTCCCTCCGCTCTAGACTTCTCTTAGCGTCAGACAGTATCCGTATTCGCTCAACAATATGCTGCCTGATGGTCAGCAGCTTTGACTTGTTAAGTGTGTGATAACGGGTCCGGAGTTCGCGCGCAAAGTTTCGAACCTTGGCGGTAAAATTCCTGTCAGATGTGATGTAGTCAATCACACACTCAATGCGAGACGCGTACTGTCTTGCCCAGCTTATCTTTATGGCAAGTTGATGCATTCGTCTTTTGGTCTTATGATTAACCGTTGGTTTTGTTTTATGATTCGCATCGGCCAAAGCTCTCGCTGCATTATACACAGAATAACTGATAGCCCAGAGGTCGGATTCTCCGGAAAAATGTTCACGAAACTCGTCATTTATTTTAGCCAGATGTTTAAGCTTGAGAGGAATCTTGGTGTTGATGTTTCTCCGGGTTATATAGCATCGCTCTTCCTCTATTGGATGCCTTCCCGCGGTTGGTCTTATTGTCGCCTCTCTTTCTCTGTTGCCGGCTTGTTCTAGCTGCGATAGAGTATGCGTTCCGCTTACATAGCCTTTTTTCGGAGTAGTTCAGCATGGTTTCGCAGACGTTGCTGCGAAAAGTGCGATATCTCGGGGTGTTTCTCGCACCACAGAGCATGCAGCCGTGCCATGTAACCCCGTTCAGGGAGCACACTCGCATCGTAGCACTCTAGCAAATCGTGATTCAGTCGCTACGTCCACCCAAAGGTTGCGAGACCCCTCCGATCCATCGCATTGAATCCATTTTCATTGACTCCCTTAGCTTTAGATTGGTCGGCATTGTTGGCCGACCCATTGTTGGGAACCCTGCGCGTTCTGTTGTTTTGAACCGCGCTTACTACAACTATGTTTGGTGTTGCCATTGTTGTTCCCACGAGAAGCTAGGGAAAGGGGTTCGTCTATCCTTGTAGAGCCCCGCATGCAAGGATGAGGCTGCGTACTCTGAGAGGTCGCCCGGTATCCCAGAGTCACCGTTCTGGATACCTAACCCAGGTGCCATTCAGCTTTCGGCACGGTTTTCACACCTCCGCTTGGGGGTTAATTCCTTCGGGACCACCCCTGAACATTTTTTCGCGACTGCCTATTTATTTTTTGTAACCATATTCAGCAGAAACCCTTGCTACAGGGCCCCTCTAACCGTAACCCGAGGAGGCGTTCGGTGGCTTTGTCATAGACCCTTCGGTTTGATTCTAGAGGAATGAAAACCGAACCGAAAGATATATAATATAATATAATATCATATATATATATATATAAAATAATAAAAAATATTAATACTTAGAAAACAAAGTCAGTTGATACTTTTTTGCTCTTTTTTCGCTCTCCGATGATATACAGTAAGGACGTTTACTATGTAGTCATAGGGAATATAATTGTATAAACTCTAGCATACAATGCAACCCGTCTTGCATTTGTGTAATGCAAAAGAGCACTATAAAGGCGATTTTAATTCGGTTTCCTAATCTCTTGCGCTCGAGATCTTGCGCTGGTTGGTCAAAGGCTTCGAGGCTGAGAAGACGTTCGCAAAATATACGTATAACCAAATTCTGAAAAAAGGTTATGTTCCCCAGTATTTACCGTGCATTTCAAATAAATAATTAGTAACGAATTAAAAACAATGTAACACAATATTAGAATGTGTTCACAAAAATTCCCGGAACGTGGTTTCTTTGGGAAATTTTTCTTAAATCTTTGTTTGCGAAATCTTTTTCATTCGTTGAAATCATTGAATTATTTCAAATCTATAATTAGTAAAAAAATCTTCTAAAATGTTTTGAATCCTTTCCAAATCTTCCCAATGTCTTAAAATCTTTGAAATCTGGTGAACTGTAACGTTTTCAAAATCTTTGAAGCCCTTTACATCTTCTAAAAGTTTTAAAACCTTTGTGAAATTGTTATGAAATATTTAAAAACGGATAAAGACGCCTTTATAAAATGTTATCTTTGAAACATTTTCGAACAGTTTTGTGTCAACATGTATGGAAAATATTGTTAATGACAATAACAACGAAAAATTAATTTGTGAATAACAGAGATTTTTAAGGTAGAACATTTTTAAGTCTATTTAAAAAGAACGGTGAAAAAGTGCAGAGTGCGGCGAACAAGGCCATTATTTGCATCTGTTGGCACCTGTCATCTTCTAAAAAATGCTTAAAAATTCGGCGAAATTCACGGAAGATGATTTGCCAGGTGAATTGCAGAACTTTGTTTGAGTAAATATTTAATATTCCTACCAATATAAAATAACACAATATTATATTTTCTACTTCTCTTTTTCAAGTTTAGACAATGAAAAGCCATTTGTTAGTGATTTCTTGGTATAAGGAATGTACTAACAAATTTTCCTTTTTTCATATTAACTGATTAAAAATACCTAAGTATAATAGCTTTGCGTTTTCAAGTGAAAGTATTAAATAGATTTTATTTTTATCAAAAAATTGAGGAAGTTCGAAACCATGATAACAATGCTTTATTAAATATGTAAGCAAATGTTAGCAAAGAAAGAAAATATTAATACCTGCCAAACACAACCTCAACTAACCTTTCTACTGAATCACTTTTTTTCTTTTTAAAGATCCTTTCCTATATTTTATCCATTGTTTCAGCTGTTTAACACTGCGCTCTTCCACCGATTTGTGCACTAATTTTGCTTGCTGGCCACACTTTTCGCACTTTTTTCGCAGTTTTTTTTCTGAATTGTTATCTTGCAATTTCCTCGAGTAGGTTTTTAAAAAGTGAGAAAATAGTCCGGGGGAGGAAATGGGGGTTTTGGAAGACTTTGGAGACTATCAATTAACTATAAGAGACTTCATTAATCGGGCGGAGCTTCCGCTTCTAGAGTATGTAATTGAATAGCCCCGAGTCAAGAGGCTAGTCAGTTTATATAGGAGATGGTGAGTCATCCCAAAATGTAAATAGAGGTCCTGATCACAGTTCCGCCCTCCAGAGTTAGATAACGTCTTCGTTATTCTTGAAGAGAGGTAGGGAAGATGAGGCTACGTTGTACACGACGTGGGCTGCTATTGGTGCTGTTGGGGGGTGGAAGATGGTAGTGGGGCCCCGGTTGCGGTATATAACCTTTCCGCATGGTATAGAGGATAGAAGTATACGCGCTAGTCGGCCTAAACCGCATTTCCATAATAACCCCATTACCAGAAGGGCTAAGCTTGTGTAACCCAGTCGTTCTAGCCAAGTCGTGCCTGCGTTCCACCAAGAGTGGCTGCGTCGTGTGGCCAAGACTGCTTCGTAGTTTTGTTGAGCTGTTTCTAGAGTGTGAGCTGAAAGCTTTAGTTGTTGTAAATTTATATGGTTGCTGAAGAATAAAGGTCAGGGTATTTCATTTGACAAAATTTGCAGTTCCAGGCTTGAGAAATTGATTTGTATCTTTTCCTCGGTCACAGGTTTCTTTCGGGAGTAATGTGTGGCTGCGATAAAGGTTTCATTTAAACTCGCGGCGCTACAGTGGTCTTCCAGTGTGAGGACTGAAGATCTGGATATGGTTTCTACTACTTCGCTTCCTCCTGGACATCTGATGGTCAGCTTGAAATTCTTCAGAGGCATGAGGTGCCACTGGTAGCCGTTGGAAAAACTGTATATGTAGTTGTTCTTCATCATGAAGTATTTTCTTTCGCAGGTTTTGCCTTCCTGGTTCAGGATCCATCCCAGACAGGTTCCGTCGAGGTGTATTCGTCGGATAGGATCTGATGCTTGACAATACTTCATGTCTCCGGCTTGCTGGCACTTCTTTTCATTTAATATAGTGTAGGAAGTTTTGTCCTGTGACATGGCAATAGGTTCGTAAGATTCTGTAAGATCTGGTATAGGTGTGTGAATCTTGTATATTAGTTTGTGATTGACGAGTGCTACGCTGATTGTACTGATACGAATGTACAGAAAGTAATTATTTTCGGTGAGCGGGTAGGGGACTTCTCTAGCGAGTTTGTTTTTTACTGACTGAAGAGATTTCATAAAATTTGCTGGAGAAACGACGTCAGGGGAGAGTATCCCATTTTTTGCTTCTGCTATTGCCGTCTCCACGTTCTTGAGGGTGTTTGAGGTTTCTTCCAGGTGTATTTCCATGGAGAACAGTGAGTTCAGCATTTGGTTGTTGAACTCCAGGATGTTCATGGTGTTGGTTAACAGTGTAGCTGATCTCTTTAGCTTTGTTAGATCCTCGTTTTGTTGGTTCTTCATTTCCTCAACTTTTGATATGGTGGTTTTCATCAGATTTGTCTGATTTTTGAGTAAAAGGACAATTCCCCTGGATTTGCTGTATACATCGTCGATGTCCTTGCTGATGTGCTCGGCATCTTCTGCGCTCATGGTGCCAAATAGATATTTTGTTGCGGTGCCTATGAAGTTGAATAGGCCACGTTTTTGTCTACCACTTGAAATGTGTTCGATGTTCCTATATCTGGTCGTGAGTTTTCTCACACGGTCGATTATTGCGTTGATGCCTATCACTACGTTGCATCCCATGTGTGTTCTGCAAAGTTTTTTGGCTTCTTTGGTGTAGTTCAACAGTTTTTGTATATCTCCTTGTATCTCCCCTAGGTTTAAGAAATGGACTGTATCCCAAGTCTCATGGTAAATCCGGCCCTTGTATAGCTCTTCCTTGATGACTGCGTCTTTCAGTGGCTGAATGTCGTAGGTACTTTTTTATTTGGTTAAAATGTCTAAGTTGTTCTTGTACGCGTCGGAAGGTGGTGACCGTTTTGGTATCTTTGTTTATTTTCCGAATTGCTACTGGTTCAGACCAAGTGTTGTTTTCTTTCGCGCTTGTTTGTATCAGTATTAAATCTCCTATTTCGTATGTTTCTTCTTTTCCTGTTATTTGGACTTTCCTTTGGTTCACTTATTTGGCTTGTGCGATCTTCTCTTTGGCGTCCTTGAGCTGAGATAAGTTTTTTTCTTTTCTGCTTGTATTGATCTCTTCTTGGGTTTCTTATATGTGTTTTGTGATTGTGTATAATATTTCTTCCGGGGCGTATGTAGTGGTAGTGTGCGGGCTCTGGTTGTAGATCTTTGCTGCTTTGAGGAGCTTTGCCACAGGGTCACTGCCTTCTGAGGTGTCGACAAGTCTTTTGAGGGTCTTGATTGCTCGTTCGGCTATACCACTGCTCTCTAGGTTCTAATATCCATATCTGCTGTATGCCCAGGTGATCGAAAAGTTCTTTTAACTTTTTGCTTTGGAACGTTGGTTCGTTGTCGGTGATGATTTTCGCCGGTGTTGGGTTGGTGTGGAGAAATTGGTACATTACGGCGTGTACGTCATCGGTTTTTAGAGATACTATCCAGACATATCTTGTGAGACTGTCTTCTAGCAGCAGGAAGTTCTTCTCTTCGTAGTTGAGCTTATCCGCATTCGAATAGGAATTTAGCGGGTGCTATTATCACCGCGTCAGCTCGGATTTTCCTTTCATTGTTTTTGTTTGGACAAGTTGGGCACACTTCTATATAATTTAGAATTTGTTTGTTTATTTCTGGCCAGAAGTAACGCTGTTGAATCTGTCCTAATGTCTCGTCTGATGCCCAGTGTCCATTCTCGTGTGTCCTGGCGATTATGTTTTGTTGGATCTGTGTCTTTCGGACAATTTTTGGATAGTCCGGTATATAAAGGATGCCGTCAGATTGTAATCCTCTTCTGTGACCCAATGCGTGATTTCGATGACTCTGGGGTCTCTGTTCTCTCGTCTTCCCAGATTTTCTTTGCGAGTTCTAATATGTCATCAAAATTTCTGTAAATGGATCCGTTGAGCTGTAGGTCTGGTTTCGTGGTCCTCTGAAAGTAGGCAGGGGGGACCTTATAGTTGTAGAGTCTGCTATGGAAGTTCTCGTCCCCCTGTGTTAGCGTGATCTAATTGTCTTTGCACATTTGCCTTAGTTTTTCTATGTTGTCGGTAAGGTAGTCACATCCTTTGCAAATTCTCTTTTGTATTTCTTCGTTTGACATTTCAGACAGTATGATGCGAGAGTTTTTTAGTGATAGTATCGCGGTGTCTTGTATGCCATTTTCTTCGTTTTCGGGTTCTGGTGGGGGGGGGGGGGGGGGGGGTATCGGGTGTTGCGTCTTCCGTTCCTAGGGTCTGGATGATATCATCGAGTAGTTCCATTGCCAAGTCATCTAGTGGTTCTTGGATGATTTCGTCGAGGTCTGGGCTTGCCAAAGGCCCGGTTGTTGTCCTGGGTGTTCGTGCGGTATTCAGGAGTTCTTGGATCGCCTCGTATTCTGGGTGTTTTCTGTCCAGGGGTGTGTCTTCGTTTTTTGTCACAGGAAACGCTCGACTGAGTGCGTCGGCGTTGGCGTTGTGTTTCCCTGGTTTGTATATGACTTCCGGGTGGTAGTCGGTAAGTTTATGTGTGAGCCTGAATAGGCGTGATGACATGTTATCGCGTCTGGCGCTCAGAAGCCCCTTAATCGGTTCGTGATCAGTATAAGCCTTGAACTTCTGCCCGTATAGGAGGTGTTTATACTGTTTTATTCCCCATACGATCGCCCGTAGTTCCTTTTCTGTAGTGGAGTAGTTGCGCTCTGCTGGGTTCAAACTCCTACTAGCGAAGCTCACTGGATGTTCTTTACCTTCCTCATCGAGTTGGCCTAGTACGACTCCCAATCCTTTATTCGATGCATCGGTGCATAAGATAAAGGGTTTCTTTGGGTCTGGGTGTTTTAGGATTGGGTAGGATGTCAGCAAGGATTTTAGTTTTGTGAAGGCTTCTTC
>NC_046666.1:112052950-112057914 GCF_010883055.1 Belonocnema kinseyi | reverse complement strand
CGGGTTGTAGAAGGATGGGGTGTCTGTATAGTGGTACGTTGATCGGTTTATCTGTTTGTATCTTTATTTGATGTTCCACGTCAGATACAACTGGCATAGGGTCGTCAGGAAGGTGGAAGATGTCGCTGAATTCGGTGAGCAGATCTTGTATTTCCTCTTTTAGTTCGCGTGGAAGGTGGGACAAGGAGCTTTTATTCAAAAGTTCGTTTATTCGTTGGTTGTTTGTTGCATTGCGTTTGACCGAATAAATTGGGATTGGTTTGAGGTTGTACCATTCCTTTATTGATTGTTTCCTTTCTTCCTTTAGTAATTTTTTGTTAAGGATTTTTGATATCAGGCTAGCCCTGTTTTACGGATTTGTGCTCTTGCTTCTGTGGAATGTTTGATCTAGTTTCTCGATCCTTATGTCCTTTTTCTTGATCTCAAAACTGAGGTTTTCTCCGTTCGCGTCTACGGTCAGAACATTCGTGGGGTTTTTTCCTCCTTTATATATTCCCGGCAGGATCCCTTTACCATAGACTATATGGTCTCCTTTAGGTAATTGGATCTCGACAGACTTGCATGATTGTTTTATGTGGAAGATTACTGGATTGTAATTTCCTTTTATGGGGATCGAGATTTTTGGTAGGTCCAATGTGTCGTTTACAAAGTTGATGTTTGCTTTGTTAGCCTTTAGCCAGTATCGACCCAAAATTCCGTCGAACTCCGTAGGGAAATTATTCCTTACAACGTGGAATCGGTGTGGCTGTCCTGTGGCTGAGGTGAGGGTGCAAGCTCCCAAGACTTGGTGGATTCCATCTACTATCTCGAACCTTTTCCTTTCTTCTATTGGCAGTTTTTCGGGTATACATGACTTCTCTAATAGGCATTGCGTTTTTATGAAAGATTCTGGGCTACCTGAGTCTACCAGTAATCCTTGTCGGCAAGCGTATCCTTCGAGTCGTAATCGTACGAAGGGTTGCTCGGCTCCTCCTCCTCGTAGAAATACTGGGGTGAGTCGTTCGTCTGGTCTTCTTCCTGTATTTGGTACACATCCGTTTGCTCATCCGGTTGGACTTCCTCCGTTGGGTACATTCTCTTGGGGGGTCTTTGCTGTCCTGCCAATTTCTCTGAAAATTGTCACGCCTCTGCAGGTTTTGTTTGGCATAGCACTTGTCCTCCTCGTGCCCCTTTTTTTACAGAACTTACAAGTTGGTAAATCTGGCACTGAATTCCTTGTGTTTGCGGGTGTGAAGCTGGTTGAGGGTCTCGGAAAGGGTGTTCCGTTTCTTATTGCTAGCCTGGGTGGCTGTAGGTTATTCCTAGCTGCAAACTGGGTTGATTGCTTAAACCGTTCCTTTTCCTTATCCAGGAATTCCTTTTCCTCTAGCAAGGCTGTCTGGTAGGCGTAATTCAGTCTCACTGGCAGCGAGTTTGCTACCATATACTTAATTTCTGTGCGGACGCACCCGATGAACTTTTTTACTCATTCAGTTTCCTCCTTGCGTCTCTCAAAGTCTTTGAATTCGGCCGAGCTATCGTCTATCGATCTTTGGATTTTCCTGTCCATTTCCTGATATCTTTAAATGAATGATTTTACTTGCTCGTTCATCATCTGGCACATTTGGTCTCTTTCCCTTGTTAACTGGGGCAAGGACTTGCCCCTAGAGCCGAATTCCATGGTGAGGGCCTCTCCCAAGTTTTTCACTGTGAGAGGTGGTGGGATTCGCATAACCACCCGTTGCGCGTCTCCTCTTAATTTTCCTGGCCTGATGGCTTCCAGCGCGTCTGTAAGCAGTGCTGTTTTCATTGATTCGTTTTCTGCTATTGCTCATATTTCGCTTACCAAGTCGCGGATGTCGTCTTTGAAGGCGTCCACTTCCTGTGTGCCATCAAATTCACATAAGTTCCTTAATAGAGCGTCCAGAGTTCTTCCATCATCCATGGTTAGTCTGTACGGGTGTTCTGCTGTTTCTACGGTCAGCTGTTGTTGTATTGGTGGGTTTGATTGTATTTTTGAAAGCTGTTCCTGGGTTTCTCTGAGAGTTTTCTTCATTTCGAAGAATTGTCTGGTTAATTCTTCTTTTGAAGCTGCGGTGATGTCTTCATTAGACAGGAATTTCTTTATGGTGTTCATTTTGGGCTGGATTATTTTTACTTGGTGTAGGTGGGGGAAGTAATTATTGTCGTTGGTGGTTTCGTAGGAATTTATGCTCACTTCTGAGCTGTTGTGCAGCGATTCTGCTTCGCTGTTGCTCGTGGAAGATTCACTCTTGAAGACTTGTGGTTGGCGATAGTTGAACATTTATTGGGGACTCCACTTGTTTGAATTTTGATGATGCGTCACTTCGTATGCAAATTATAAGCGACCTTTTGATGTTAACACTTGCCAGTCACTGGCTTTATAACTTTTCCATATGTATGGTTTTAAATAAACACTTGTTTTATGATTATGCTACACTTGCTTCTTGTTTACACCACACTGTTATTAATTCCTTTGATGTATTCACGCTTGCTTTGGTGAACGTCAGTGTAGGGTCTTTTGTTGAGACACTTGCCTACTGACCTTCTCTTAGGTGTATTTTTCGTATTTGCTGTGTAAATTCCATATGTGTCGAGACAATGGTAAGATTAAAATGTTTTCGTACTCACCTAAAGCAGAAGTGTCAATAGTCGGCTCATTTCCTTATCTCTTTGTCTCCAAATTTTCCTCAGGTGAATCGATTGTCGTCGAGATTCTTCATCCACGGGGCTTATGGAAAAACCTTTGTTTAAAGGGGGATCTTCGGGTCTTGAAGGGTTTCCCTGATGTTTTCCTTTTTTCTTGTTTGGCTCTTCAGTTTGAAGTTCCTTGAAGGTCCCAGTCTGGGTCCTTGAGAAAAGGGTCTTTCTTCCCAACGAATACGTGATGGTCTTGTCACGGCCGCCAAATGTGATCTTGCAATTTCCTCAAGTAGGTTTTTAATAAGTGAGAAAATAGTCCGGGGGAAGGAAATGGGGGTTTTGGAAATGGGGCTTTTGGAAGACTTTGGGCACTTACAATTAACTATAAGAGACTTTATTAATCAGGCGGAGCTTCCGGTTCTAGAGTACGTAATTGAATGGCCCCGAGCCAAGAGGCTAGTCAGTTTATATATGAGATGGTGAGTTATCCCAAGATGTAAATGGTGGTCCTGAACACAGAATATACTTAAACATTTGTTCTCTTTAAAATCTGATTTATTTACACTTTTTTTTCGTTTTTATTCTTATTTACAATATTTTGCATACATTTCGACACAAAACTGTTCGAAAAATTCGGAAATGACGTAAAATCTCCATATTTTATTCAATAAGTAAAACAACAGATTTTATCACCAATTAATTACGTACAACCTGCAGATATTCACTTTATTTAATTGATTAAGAACAAAGTACAAAACAATTTTGACACTTCTCAAACGTCAAATGCCACTCACGTACCGTTAGATTAGTGAAAACCAACTACAATTTTCAAGAAAGTACTTAATGCACGTCTCGAATGTATTTAGGAACAATTTTAATGTTGTGTTACATTTTTTTAAATTCGTACATAATTATTTATTTGAAATGCGTGGTGAATCCTGGGGAACATCTCTTCTCGTGATTAAGAAAGTTTTAAGAGTTTGAAACCCACATTTTAAAATGTAGAGATGCTTTAAAGTTCAAAATTAATTACATTATACTTCACAATTTTCCCTTCATTACCATTTTCTCAAAAAATTCCCTTCTATGTGAATGTGAGCAGCAGAACATATAATTTAAAAATTTGTCATAAGGACAACCGCAGGATTTCGCCGGGAGCGGGTGCTAATCTGAAAAATTGCACCCGCTTCCAGCGAAATCGCGGTAAAATTTCAGCCATAACCACGTCTCACAACCATGACATAGGTGGTTCCAGTCTGTAAAGGAATCAATACGGCGATCCAGCAAAAGCCTCGTGCACCTTAAGAACACGGAGTGACCTAAGGACAACCGCCTTCCGCATTTTTCCCGCAAGTGCTCTAGCATATTGTTGACACGCAGGGATGCTTTTTAGGCTATTAGCAAGTGAAAGCTTGGCACCTCCAAGAGCGCCGATGATAAGGACGATCAGTTTAACAGAATATTCTGGATACAATCGTTGCAACTCCCTTATAAGGTGTCGATACCTCCCTTTCTTTTCATTCTCCTTGGCTATGATGTTTTTGTCAGCTGGTGCCGAAAATTCGATAACGAACATGGTTCCCTTCTCGAAGTCAAGAAGAACCATGTCCGTAGGAGTGACAGAGATGGTAATAAAGCACTCTTAGTGCCGCATTGTGCCTTTCACTGTAGGTCGTTCCCGCGTATGTTGGACGACAAGATAGTATGTGAGCTAAATGCTCGGGGTGTGCATGGCACGCCCTGCAGCTATCATCGGGAATGTCTTGCCTCAAAGTGTGGCGACGGTATGTTAAGGTGAAAATGAGACGGTCTTGGCATGCAAAAATGTAACCCTCTGTACCAGACGTCAATCCGGGCGATTTAAGGAAAGCAAACGTTAGCTCACAAGACATTGACTGATCCTTCACATTTCTGTGGAAGATACCGTTCGTCCTCTTACCGAGTAGCTGTTCACGAAAGTTTTTCTCTTGTGCTTTCTTAATCCGGGCTTTCAGGAGTGAGTACTCGAGATAGATTAGATTTTATGCATTTTGCTCACCCCTAATACTGAAGTCAAGTCCGACTGTTTAAGCAGCCTCCTCCGCTGCTTTGTATAGAAATGCTCCTTTGCTCACTTCTTCGTGATTATTGACAGTTCGGAAGACCAAATCTGTTGGATGAGACGTTTGTATTTGCTTCGGAGAGTATCCTTTATAGATGTCACATCCTGAATGCGGCTATGTGGCACGCCCAGGTATGTATAAGTCTCTCCAGCGCAAAGATGCCGTATGGCGCTTCTATCAACGAGCTCAGGATCTTCAGGGATGCCATTAAGTTTTCCT